>NW_017310362.1:19379-22969 GCF_000935625.1 Nanorana parkeri | reverse complement strand
ATACATAGTTACATAGTTACATAGTTACATAGTTACATAGAACCCCCTTCCCCCTTTGTGCTGGAACTGTAGGTGGCGGCCTTTAGTCTTTGTAACGGAGTTACTCTCAAACAGTTTATCGCCAATGTTGCCGTCACCATTGAACATCTTGTACATGGAAATCATATCCCCCCTTTCATCTAAATGGAAAGGAGGAGGTCTTTGGAAGAGCGGAGTGGTGTTAGGGTGAGACTTTGAGAGAGGTTGATAGAAGGTCTTGGCTTGTAGCATGATAGGGGTTGCTGGCTTGTAGGATGATAGGGGTTGCTGGCTTGTAGTATGATAGGGGTTCCTGGCTTGTAGGATGATAGGGGTCCCTGGCTTGTAGGATGATAGGGGTCCCTGGCTTGTAGGATGATAGGGGTTCCGGGCTTGTAGAATGATAGGGGTTCCTGGCTTGTAGGATGATAGGGGTTCCGGGCTTGTTGAATGATAGGGGTTCCTGGCTTGTAGGATGATAGGAGTTCCTGGCTTGTAGGATGATAGGGGTTCCTGGCTTGTAGGATGATAGGGGTTGCTGGCTTGTAGGATGATAGGGGTTCCTGGCTTGTAGGATGATAGGGGGTTCCTGGCTTGTAGGATGATTGGGGGTTCCTGGCTTGTAGGATGATAGGGGTTCCAGGCTTGTAGGATGATAGGGGTTCCTGGCTTGTAGCATGATAGGGGTTCCGGGCTTGTAGGATGATAGGGGTTCCGGGCTTGTAGGATGATAGGGGTTCCGGGCTTGTAGGATGATAGGGGTTCCGGGCTTGTAGGATGATAGGGGTTCCGGGCTTGTAGGATGATAGGGGTTCCGGGCTTGTAGGATGATAGGGGTTCCGGGCTTGTAGGATGATAGGGGTTCCGGGCTTGTAGGATGATAGGGGTTCCGGGCTTGTAGGATGATAGGGGTTCCGGGCTTGTAGGATGATAGGGGTTCCGGGCTTGTAGGATGATAGGGGTTCCGGGCTTGTAGGATGATAGGGGTTCCGGGCTTGTAGGATGATAGGGGTTCCGGGCTTGTAGGATGATAGGGGTTCCGGGCTTGTAGGATGATAGGGGTTCCGGGCTTGTAGGATGATAGGGGTTCCGGGCTTGTAGGATGATAGGGGTTCCGGGCTTGTAGGATGATAGGGGTTCCGGGCTTGTAGGATGATAGGGGTTCCGGGCTTGTAGGATGATAGGGGTTCCGGGCTTGTAGGATGATAGGGGTTCCGGGCTTGTAGGATGATAGGGGTTCCGGGCTTGTAGGATGATAGGGGTTCCGGGCTTGTAGGATGATAGGGGTTCCGGGCTTGTAGGATGATAGGGGTTCCGGGCTTGTAGGATGATAGGGGTTCCGGGCTTGTAGGATGATAGGGGTTCCGGGCTTGTAGGATGATAGGGGTTCCGGGCTTGTAGGATGATAGGGGTTCCGGGCTTGTAGGATGATAGGGGTTCCGGGCTTGTAGGATGATAGGGGTTCCGGGCTTGTAGGATGATAGGGGTTCCGGGCTTGTAGGATGATAGGGGTTCCGGGCTTGTAGGATGATAGGGGTTCCGGGCTTGTAGGATGATAGGGGTTCCGGGCTTGTAGGATGATAGGGGTTCCGGGCTTGTAGGATGATAGGGGTTCCGGGCTTGTAGGATGATAGGGGTTCCGGGCTTGTAGGATGATAGGGGTTCCGGGCTTGTAGGATGATAGGGGTTCCGGGCTTGTAGGATGATAGGGGTTCCGGGCTTGTAGGATGATAGGGGTTCCGGGCTTGTAGGATGATAGGGGTTCCGGGCTTGTAGGATGATAGGGGTTCCGGGCTTGTAGGATGATAGGGGTTCCGGGCTTGTAGGATGATAGGGGTTCCGGGCTTGTAGGATGATAGGGGTTCCGGGCTTGTAGGATGATAGGGGTTCCGGGCTTGTAGGATGATAGGGGTTCCGGGCTTGTAGGATGATAGGGGTTCCGGGCTTGTAGGATGATAGGGGTTCCGGGCTTGTAGGATGATAGGGGTTCCGGGCTTGTAGGATGATAGGGGTTCCGGGCTTGTAGGATGATAGGGGTTCCGGGCTTGTAGGATGATAGGGGTTCCGGGCTTGTAGGATGATAGGGGTTCCGGGCTTGTAGGATGATAGGGGTTCCGGGCTTGTAGGATGATAGGGGTTCCGGGCTTGTAGGATGATAGGGGTTCCGGGCTTGTAGGATGATAGGGGTTCCGGGCTTGTAGGATGATAGGGGTTCCGGGCTTGTAGGATGATAGGTGGTTCAGCACAACAATGAGACTTTCATTCAGAATGGGGGATTATTGTCTTATCTCTGTAGTCAGGAATGAAAATTCTTCACTCTGCTTCTCAATTATACAAATCAACATCTTTCCAGCTCCTCTAAGAATGTAATTGACATTTCTGTCACTGAATAGTTCTGAATGTATTATCAAAAATAATTTCTCCCTTTGAGAAAATAATGATAATTTATACATTTATATTCATTAATTTCCATTTTAAAGCTTTTTCGCCATTCCTGGAGTGGGAGCGTTTCATGTCGGCTACAATCGTTTATTAAAAGTAAGCGTGAGTAATTATCAGGCTCAGGGGATGCGGCGACGTTTCCGCAACAGAATTCTGAGGTTCTGGCTGCTCATTTCTACAACAAGATTGTCATATATAAAGCTGGAAGACTGTTCAGCTCTATTCTTATTGTGAGAAGACGATATGGCCGCCTGTCTCTTCTGACCCGAATGTCTCTGGGAAATAAGGAGATCCAATTCCCTGAAATGTTTATATTATTGTAGTCAGTGGAGGAGGAAACATTATGGCGGACTTGATGGATTGGAATAAACAGCCTCATTGGCTGAGGACATGACGATACACATGGTGCATTGTAAAGATTGTCTGTTGCCCACCTCGTATATTACAAGTGGCAGTTTCCTTCCCATTTATTGTAACAATTGCCCATTTTATCACAATTACCCTTTTCTTGCCTATGTATTGTTATGATTGTTACCGGTTTGTTGTCTGCGTATATTCAGTTTCCTTGGACTCGGCCGTGTATTGTCACATTTGCACCTTTTGCTTTCTGTGTATTGTCTGAACTGCCCATTCGAAGCCCACGTATTGTCCCAGTGCTGGAGAGTTGGCCACGTATTGTCCCAGTGCTGGAGAGTTGGCCACGTATTGTCCCAGTGCTGGAGAGTTGGCCACGTATTGTCACCGTGCTGGAGAGTTGGCCACGTATTGTCACAGTGCTGGAGAGTTGGCCACGTATTGTCCCAGTGCTGGAGAGTTGGCCACGTATTGTCCCAGTGCTGGAGAGTTGGCCACGTATTGTCCCAGTGCTGGAGAGTTGGCCACGTATTGTCCCAGTGCTGGAGAGTTGGCCACGTATTGTCCCAGTGCTGGAGAGTTGGCCACGTATTGTCCCAGTGCTGGAGAGTTGGCCACGTATTGTCCCAGTGCTGGAGAGTTGGCCACGTATTGTCCCAGTGCTGGAGAGTTGGCCACGTATTGTCCCAGTGCTGGAGAGTTGGCCACGTATTGTCCCAGTGCTGGAGAGTTGGCCACGTATTGTCCCAGTGCTGGAGAGTTGGCCACGTATTGTC
>NW_017310362.1:11300-19347 GCF_000935625.1 Nanorana parkeri | reverse complement strand
GGCTTGTAGGATGATAGGGGTTCCTGGCTTGTAGGATGATAGGGGTTCCTGGCTTGTAGGATGATAGGGGTTCCTGGCTTGTAGGATGATAGGGGTTCCTGGCTTGTAGGATGATAGGGGTTCCGGGCTTGTAGGATGATAGGGGTTCCGGGCTTGTAGGATGATAGGGGTTCCGGGCTTGTAGGATGATAGGGGTTCCGTGCTTGTAGGATGATAGGGGTTCCGGGCTTGTAGGATGATAGGGGTTCCGGGCTTGTAGGATGATAGGTGGTTCAGCACAACAATGAGACTTTCATTCAGAATGGGGGATTATTGTCTTATCTCTGTAGTCAGGAATGAAAATTCTTCACTCTGCTTCTCAATTATACAAATCAACATCTTTCCAGCTCCTCTAAGAATGTAATTGACATTTCTGTCACTGAATAGTTCTGAATGTATTATCAAAAATAATTTCTCCCTTTGAGAAAATAATGATAATTTATACATTTATATTCATTAATTTCCATTTTAAAGCTTTTTCGCCATTCCTGGAGTGGGAGCGTTTCATGTCGGCTACAATCGTTTATTAAAAGTAAGCGTGAGTAATTATCAGGCTCAGGGGATGCGGCGACGTTTCCGCAACAGAATTCTGAGGTTCTGGCTGCTCATTTCTACAACAAGATTGTCATATATAAAGCTGGAAGACTGTTCAGCTCTATTCTTATTGTGAGAAGACGATATGGCCGCCTGTCTCTTCTGACCCGAATGTCTCTGGGAAATAAGGAGATCCAATTCCCTGAAATGTTTATATTATTGTAGTCAGTGGAGGAGGAAACATTATGGCGGACTTGATGGATTGGAATAAACAGCCTCATTGGCTGAGGACATGACGATACACATGGTGCATTGTAAAGATTGTCTGTTGCCCACCTCGTATATTACAAGTGGCAGTTTCCTTCCCATTTATTGTAACAATTGCCCATTTTATCACAATTACCCTTTTCTTGCCTATGTATTGTTATGATTGTTACCGGTTTGTTGTCTGCGTATATTCAGTTTCCTTGGACTCGGCCGTGTATTGTCACATTTGCACCTTTTGCTTTCTGTGTATTGTCTGAACTGCCCATTCGAAGCCCACGTATTGTCCCAGTGCTGGAGAGTTGGCCACGTATTGTCCCAGTGCTGGAGAGTTGGCCACGTATTGTCCCAGTGCTGGAGAGTTGGCCACGTATTGTCCCAGTGCTGGAGAGTTGGCCACGTATTGTCCCAGTGCTGGAGAGTTGGCCACGTATTGTCCCAGTGCTGGAGAGTTGGCCACGTATTGTCCCAGTGCTGGAGAGTTGGCCACGTATTGTCCCAGTGCTGGAGAGTTGGCCACGTATTGTCCCAGTGCTGGAGAGTTGGCCACCTATTGTCCCAGTTTTCTATCTCTTGTCCATGCATTGTCTGGATTACATGTTTGACCCAATTATTGTAAGCGTTTCCTGTTTGTAGCCTGCGTATAGTCATGATTGCCAGACAGTTGGATGCATATTGTCACGAAGGTCTGTTTCTTGTCTTTGCATTGTCCAGATTTGCTGTTTGTTGCCCACGTATTATAATGATTGCACCCTAAGGCCTCGTTCACACCTGAACGTTTTGTGGCGGGTTCTACGCTCGACGAACGCTCTACAAAACGCTCAAACATCTAAATCGCATTGTATTCAATGGTCTGGTTCCCACCTCGGCGCCCGTCCCTAACGCGCTACAAAACGGCCCACGCCTGAAAAGGTCCCGGTACTACTTTGGGCCGTTTTTGTTGCGCGTTTCCATTGGGACACAGCCAAGTAGCCCTCGGAAACACGCGTTTGCCGCGCAATTTTTTTACCACGAATCGCGGTAAAAAAACCGTGCGACAGACGCGCATATGCAATACGCCTAGGTGTGAACCAGGCCTAACACTAACCGCCAGTAGACCTAACACCAATATTATCATTCTCTTCTGAGTGGTAGCTAGGGGTGGCCTCAGGAAGGGGTGAGGGCATCACAAGGCTTGCATTGTATCCTATGAAGATTTTCCTAAAGGTAGATTTTACCTCTGAAGTCCACATGGTGACTTTAGGGTCTAATTTTGACTACATTTCGATGAAGTCAATGTTTCAGAAATGATTCCACGTAGTTCTAGCTGTAAGTGAGAAGCACTAAGCACTGAAGGAAGCCTAAAGAGTGCTAGAACTCGGATCAGCTCCAGATCAGAGACCTTCCCATCAGAACTTCTCTGTTAGACTTGTTGCATCTCTTGCCCACACATATGGCACTTCTTCAGGGTTAGGGTCCTAGCCCATATAAAATTCTATTTTCCCAGCACTGCGGGAGGACAATTATCCTGAAGCTCTCTATTCCTTCCCATAATGCCCTGTTATTGGACACATGCCTCACCCTGGTGCTACCATTTAGTTTCTGCCCTGAAATGACTGTTGGATCTCTATTGGGGGATGGGCACACTGGAGCAATCAGACATGTACAGAGGAATTGGGACAAGGGATGTATAGATTTTTCTGGCTGCAGAATATTTACAGCCACGTTTCCATCCTCCATTCTCTGAAAGCTTTACCAGGAAACTGTAAAAAGTTCACGCTTGGCGGCCCGGCAATGTTTCGCCGGAGTCCCGTAACATAATGTTTTGGTAATGATACAGAACATGAATTTTATTGTGCACAGAAAATGACAGAGTGGCCGTCTGTAATAGCTGGAAATTGAGTTTGTGCAATTTAATAGCTGTAATGTTTCACGCCGGTCTTCCTGTAACCAGAATCCAGACTCAGCACCGATATCCCAATTTACTGAGAGAATTCACTTTATTTCCTTTCCTGATACACAATGTACACGGGGAGATGGATCGTGATACAAACTAGAAATGAAGACGCAGCTTTGGTATCCATACCTGGAAATGTGATGAAATAACCAAATATGAAGATGATGCAACAATACACCGGATTCCCCTCATCATATCCCAGCATGCTCTTCTACTGGCGCCATTATGTCTTCCTCCTCACAAATGATGATAATTTATAGCAAGCTTCTTCCAGAGGCAAAACACATTGCACTGTGTGACGGACTGAACCGTCACTAGTGCGGTTGGAGGAGCCTGGGGGAGGAGCCTCCTTCCAACTGACTATGGACCCAGAACTATGGAGACCCCCCTCGGACCTCTTGGGGTTACAATGAACCATTCTACCAGGTTTATGTGTAGAGGGATGTACTGTACATGTTCCCTGGCATTACATTTGGATGGCCCCGTGTGTATTATAGGTACAGGCTGTGACTCCAGGAGCACTGAAGGGGGATAATTCTGGACATTGAACTGTTACAGTTTATTGGTCCTTTTGTTGTATTGTGTTGATGATGGAATTAGGATAGCTGATTCTAGGTGTAGGTGACTCCGGGTGTAGGTGACTCCGTGTGTAGCTGACTCCGGGTGTAGGTGACTCTGGGTGTAGGGGGACTCCGGGTGTAGGTGACTCCAGGTGTAGATGAGTAAATCACCCTATGATACACTCAGGAGATAATCCCATCACATGTGTCTCCTCCCCCCCTATTCATTCATTAAGGCATCGGGGAGGGGATGTCTGTTTGCATGCTTTTCATGTGTGATTGTGTTATGTGTTTAGACCCCCAGAGCTGTAAATATACTGAGACCCCCAGAGCTGTATATATACTGAGACCCCCAGAGCTGTATATATACTGAGACCCCCAGAGCTGTATATATACTGAGACCCCCAGAGCTGTATATATACTGAGACCCCCAGAGCTGTATATATACTGAGACCCCCAGAGCTGTATATATACTGAGCTGGTCTTCAATAAAGCAGATCTTGGTTTCCACCTCAACATTGGTGTTGTCTGATGATTGAGTGGTTAGCGTTCTGTCCTAATATATTGGTTCTGTCCAATAATGAGTCCGGTTTGGGCTGAGGACACCGGGATTCGGGTTCCAGCGGAGAGGAAGCTGATTTATGACGGAGGTCCCCAGTCGGGGTACCAGGAGGTCCGTCACACACTGAACCTTCCAAAACAATATTGAGCAAGGCGCATGACTGCTTCTCATTGATCTCCCCCCGTCCCAGATAGCGACTTGCCACAAACGTGTGTCCGGGTTACATTGTATCTCTCGGTAACTTGCTGCACATTCCCGGCAGGTTGTGGACTCGCAGAACACTCGCAGCGGCACAAGTTTTCGGCGACACTTTTTGAATTTGTAGCAAATTTGCTGGGCGAGTCTCCAGCGAGAGTCCTGCGGGTCTGAGGAAGAGCCCTGCAAGCTCGCTGGTCCGGGGACGCGCTGCAATTGTGACGCTCGGCGAGTCTGAGATACTTTAGCGAGTCATTTTATAACTTGCAGCTCAATTGCTTGCTATCTGGGGTGGACCTCCGTGTGACCCTTTCCATGGAATTATCCCTCGGAAGGAAGGATCACCTGATGAAGGGCAGTCTGTGGATCTATGGAATCATTTATTGAATGTCCCCTTTGATACCCGGGGAAGGTTGACCAGATCCTCTGCAGGCACACAATGTATACTGCTAAGCTGCACATTATATTTGCCATTTCTCTGGAATCCGCGGTCAGACTTTCTTTCCGATGGGTGGAATCTCCTTCACCAGCTATGGATTCATTTTCAGGTACTAGAGAAAAAAGGCTCCTAGTAAGAATGGATCACCGGATATTATAGGTATGTGCCAGAGATCTATCAACTAATCTGCTGGAAAGAACCATTCCCTTCCCAAAAATTGTCTTCAGAATCTAAACCAGCCGGCACTGGATCACTTCTGTCATTGTATATAGAGTAGAATGAATCCCCCCAGACAGTCCAGAGTGGATCTCTACCAGCCGGCACTGGATCACTTCTGTCATTGTATATAGAGTAGAATGAATCCCCCCAGACAGTCCAGAGTGGATCTCTACCAGCCGGCACTGGATCACTTCTGTCATTGTATATAGAGTAGAATGAATCCCCCCAGACAGTCCAGAGTGGATCTCTACCAGCCGGCACTGGATCACTTCTGTCATTGTATATAGAGTAGAATGAATCCCCCCAGACAGTCCAGAGTGGATCTCTACCAGCCGGCACTGGATCACTTCTGTCATTGTATATAGAGTAGAATGAATCCCCCCAGACAGTCCAGAGTGGATCTCTACCAGCCGGCACTGGATCACTTCTGTCATTGTATATAGAGTAGAATGAATCCCCCCAGACAGTCCAGAGTGGATCTCTACCAGCCGGCACTGGATCACTTCTGTCATTGTATATAGAGTAGAATGAATCCCCCCAGACAGTCCAGAGTGGATCTCTACCAGCCGGCACTGGATCACTTCTGTCATTGTATATAGAGTAGAATGAATCCCCCCAGACAGTCCAGAGTGGATCTCTACCAGCCGGCACTGGATCACTTCTGTCATTGTATATAGAGTAGAATGAATCCCCCCAGACAGTCCAGAGTGGATCTCTACCAGCCGGCACTGGATCACTTCTGTCATTGTATATAGAGTAGAATGAATCCCCCCAGACAGTCCAGAGTGGATCTCTACCAGCCGGCACTGGATCACTTCTGTCATTGTATATAGAGTAGAATGAATCCCCCCAGACAGTCCAGAGTGGATCTCTACCAGCCGGCACTGGATCACTTCTGTCATTGTATATAGAGTAGAATGAATCCCCCCAGACAGTCCAGAGTGGATCTCTACCAGCCGGCACTGGATCACTTCTGTCATTGTATATAGAGTAGAATGAATCCCCCCAGACAGTCCAGAGTGGATCTCTACCAGCCGGCACTGGATCACTTCTGTCATTGTATATAGAGTAGAATGAATCCCCCCAGACAGTCCAGAGTGGATCTCTACCAGCCGGCACTGGATCACTTCTGTCATTGTATATAGAGTAGAATGAATCCCCCCAGACAGTCCAGAGTGGATCTCTACCAGCCGGCACTGGATCACTTCTGTCATTGTATATAGAGTAGAATGAATCCCCCCAGACAGTCCAGAGTGGATCTCTACCAGCCGGCACTGGATCACTTCTGTCATTGTATATAGAGTAGAATGAATCCCCCCCAGACAGTCCAGAGTGGATCTCTACCAGCCGGCACTGGATCACTTCTGTTCTTGTATATAGAGTAGAATGAATCCCCCCAGACAGTCCAGAGTGGATCTCTACCAGCCGGCACTGGATCACTTCTGTCATTGTATATAGAGTAGAATGAATCCCCCCCAGACAGTCCAGAGTGGATCTCTACCAGCCGGCACTGGATCACTTCTGTTCTTGTATATAGAGTAGAATGAATCCCCCCAGACAGTCCAGAGTGGATCTCTACCAGCCGGCACTGGATCACTTCTGTCATTGTATATAGAGTAGAATGAATCCCCCCCAGACAGTCCAGAGTGGATCTCTACCAGCCGGCACTGGATCACTTCTGTTCTTGTATATAGAGTAGAATGAATCCCCCCAGACAGTCCAGAGTGGATCTCTACCAGCCGGCACTGGATCACTTCTGTCATTGTATATAGAGTAGAATGAATCCACCCAGACAGTCCAGAGTGGATCTCTACCAGCCGGCACTGGATCACTTCTGTTCTTGTATATAGAGTAGAATGAATCCACCCAGACAGTCCAGAGTGGATCTCTACCAGCCGGCACTGGATCACTTCTGTTCTTGTATATAGAGTAGAATGAATCCACCCAGACAGTCCAGAGTGGATCTCTACCAGCCGGCACTGGATCCCCTTTGTCATTGTATATGGAGTAGAATGAATCCCCCCAGACACGGTAAGATGAGAGAGATCTGGTCATGGTCATACTCTGCAGGTCACACGTTGGCGTTGATTCGTTCTTCCTATTTCGGGGAGAGATGGATCTCCATGTAGGAAACATTCGGCCCGCACTCTCGTAAACAGGATTTAAATTCGGCGCTGAGCAGTTCTCGCTTACCGTCTACAAGGATATGAGGCTGCAGGTGGAACGATTTGCATGTTGGCAATAAAACGTTGGCACTTCTCCTCTGTTTTGCTATTTAATTCTTAATTTACATTTTTAATGTGCTGTGTCCTCATTTGTATGACTCGTTCTACTCATCTGCATTTATATCTAATAGAATGGAGTTTTCCCACAAATAATTATGCATGCTAAGCAGCCGTTATAGCCACTCGCCTGAGCTGAAACCCATCAAATCCTCACATTGTCAAGATGTTTTCCTGCCAGTTTCTGCTTCAAGCAGCAGTTTCTCTTCCATTCTTCCACCCAACCTTCCTGGCTGGAGAAGATGTCATTAAATTCCGCACGTCGCGTCTTGGAGATCTTCTGTGTTTTCTTTTTATACATATGGGGCAGAAGAAACAGAAAGCTGGTGAGATGCCATTTATCAGATCTGTACAGAGGGTAGAGGGCCACTATGGGCACATTATGCCATTTACTAGAACTGTACAGAGGGTAGAGGGCCACTATGGGCACATTATGCCATTTATCAGATCCAATCTTTATTCTAATATGAATGTACTTTAGCTTTATGCTGATATGGAACTCTAAGATCTTGTTTGTTACATTGATGCAAGCGGCTTCCTGTTGAGTATGTTTCCTGATACATTGAAGTCAGTCTGGATCGGACTCTTGTGGCAGTACAGATGATAGGTTGATGTCAGTCTGGATCGGACTCTTGTGGCAGTACAGATGATAGGTTGGAGTCAGTCTGGATCGGACTCTTGTGGCAGTACAGATGATAGGTTGGAGTTAGTCTGGATCGGACTCATGTGGCAGTACAGATGATAGGTTGTTGTCAGTCTGGATCGGACTCTTGTGGCAGTACAGATGATAGGTTGGAGTCAGTCTGGATCGGACTCTTGTGGCAGTACAGATGATAGGTTGGAGTTAGTCTGGATCGGACTCATGTGGCAGTACAGATGATAGGTTGATGTCAGTCTGGATCGGACTCTTGTGGCAGTACAGATGATAGGTTGGAGTCAGTCTGGATCGGACTCTTGTGGCAGTACAGATGATAGGTTGGAGTCAGTCCGGATCGGCCTCTTGTGCCCGTACCGATG
>NW_017310362.1:9216-11193 GCF_000935625.1 Nanorana parkeri | reverse complement strand
GGATCGGACTCTTGTGGCAGTACAGATGATAGGTTGGAGTCAGTCTGGATCGGACTCTTGTGGCAGTACAGATGATAGGTTGATGTCAGTCCGGATCGGACTCTTGTGGCAGTACAGATGATAGGTTGGAGTCAGTCTGGATCGGACTCTTGTGGCAGTACAGATGATAGGTTGGAGTCAGTCTGGATCGGACTCTTGTGGCAGTACAGATGATAGGTTGGAGTCAGTCCGGATCGGACTCTTGTGGCAGTACAGATGATAGGTTGATGTCTGATATCTCTGTCTATGTTCTCCGACAATGTCAGCGGAACAGAAGATTCCCGTCTTGCAGTCCTCGGGGAGTTGGTTGTCTTTTCTCCCTCGTTGCCTGTTCACAGCTTTTCTGTCTAGAATTTGGGACACAGATGGAGTTTATTCTGTCTCAGCTTTTACGTGACACGACGCGGAGCACATAAATAGGGGCCATCCTCCTCACATGTCACATGTCACTATGGCAGGCAGCCATTTTCCTTCCAGCTGGTCTCCTATCTTGCTGATTTTCCATCTGTTGGCCTCCATTGAAAGGAAGTTTTGGGGTTTCGGATCTTCTTAGAATTGTATTTTATGATTTACAAAGTCAGTCTGTGATCTTGTTAAGTTTATTTCATGGAGATGTAGAAGTTTGGGGACGGAGACCCAAATCTCCTTCCTTCCAGAATCTCTTTATGAGAAGAATGAATCTGTTTTTGCACTGAGATTTGTGAGGCAACTTCCAGCACTTGACTCTCCAGGAAGATTCTGACATTGTGAATCAGAGAAGCAGAAAGTTCTAGATTGGATCGGCAGTCTCTCCTACGATAACTTGCTAACCCTCTGACAGGACATGGTACACGTGTTGTATGTACTGTACGGGACATATTTATAAAGCATTCAAGCTGACATTCACCAAGGGTGAATCTTCCACGGTGCATTTGTTTTAAATGGCAGCAAATAATTGCCCAGCAGTGAATGTTTGGTGAAAGTCGCAGTGAATGTTTTATAAATGATATGTTTTCATGGAGCGCTCTGTCTGTTTGATCTGATGACCCAACAAATAATGATTTTCACGGTTGGTTTCGGGAATTGCGCAGACAGCTCCAGTTGTGGAAAGCTTTCTTCTGCACACGCAGATATCATTAATAAGCATGTGTTTGCTTGTGTTTTGTCGTGTGCATTGGAGTATGTAATCCGTGTTAAACAAGTGGCAGTGTGCTCCGGGGCCACTGATGAATGCAGATCCCGCCGACTCCCTACAAGCAGCAATTGTATAAAATATCTGCATCTTGCCTGCTGCCCGCCCGCCGTCTCCTGATGGGGGAAGGAAGGAGGTATTTCAGCCTAATTTGCTGGGACAGAAGACACGGGAGTCCCAGTGGGCGGCACAAACCGAATCAACGCTTGTTACCGACTGAAGTCCGCTGGATGGGAAGAGAGAGAGGGGGGAGAGAGAGGAGTGAGGGAGAGAGAGAGAGAGGAGAGAGAGAGGAGGGAAGAGGGGAGAGAGGAGGGAGAGAGAGAGAGGAGGTGAGAGAGAGAGAGGGAAGGGAAGGGATGGAGAGAGAGGAGGAGAGAGAGAGAGAGAGAGAGGAGGGAGAGTGGGAGAGAGAGGAGTGAGTGAGAGAGTGAGAGAGAGGGGGGAGAGAGAGAGGAGGGAGAGAGGAGGGGGAGAGAGAGAGGAGGTGAGAGAGAGAGAAGGGAGAGAGGGGGAGGGGAGAGAGAAGAGAGAGAGAAGGGATGGAGAGAGAGGAGGAGAGAGAGAGAGGAGAGATAGAGAGGAGGGAGAGAGAGAGGAGGGAGAGTGGGAGAGAGAGGAGTGAGAGAGAGAGGAGGGAGGGAGAGAGAGGAGGGAGAGGGGGAGAGAGAGGGGAAGAGAGAGAGAGGAGGGAGGGAGGGGGAGAGAGAGGAGTGAGTGAGAGAGAGAGGAGAGAGAGAGAGAGGAGGGAGAGGAGAGAGAGAGAG
>NW_017310362.1:3228-9127 GCF_000935625.1 Nanorana parkeri | reverse complement strand
GGAGAGAGGAGGGAGGGAGAGAGGAGGTGGAGAGAAGGGAGAGAGAGGGGGAGGGGAGAGAGGAGAGGGAGAGAGGAGGGAGAGAGAGAGGAGGGAGGGAGAGAGAGAGTCATTTCTTTTGTATACATTGTTTTACCCTCCATGACTATCAGTTGAAGTGGCTTGGCCTGTGACGGCTTGATATATGAGATATATGAGAATAAAGCTGAGCGCAGTGTTGGAGCGGCACTAGGCGTGCGGAGCCCCTGGACCAGAGCCGTGCTTGCTGATGCTGATACAATTTGATTGACAGGCAGCAATTCTCCAAGTGAAAAGAAAGGACATTTCGGCTTCTGGGCTCCAGATACAGTATTTGTTTTCTCCGTCATTAACACTCCGCGCTCTGGGTACCGGTGGAATCGGCTTGCTGGATGTTGGTCTGAGCTCGTCTCCAGACAGCGAGAAGAAGAAATCATTTACTGGGAGAGAAGTCCGGGGAATATGTCCTCGCTGCAGTATATATTGCTTATTGATCATCTATACCGATGTCCCGGTATTTGATCGGTAATATTCGATGGGAAGGGAAGAACATTGATTGAGGAAAGTTTCATCTTGGTGGAATTAGGAGTTAGGTGGTGGAGACATAATTGTGGAAGAATAACTCTGTGAAGTGTATTGAACCGGCTCTGAGATTATAATACATTCATCAAATAGAATCCAATCATTACTCCTGATGGGAGGATAATAGTTCTTGTCCTAATACATCAAAGTCACGTAGCAGTGATGTGTGCACATGGAGCCCGAGGAATTTTCTTCATGTCCCCCCCCCGTTACCCCCTGCTCCCCACTTGTGGCTTCCCGGGAGAACAGCAGCCCTTGCATGGGTGGCATGGCCCAATGCAAGGCTTGTCCCAGCATGAGACATCACTTCTTTCACAGAAGCCCCTTGTCTGTCCAAAGTGGCCAACTGTGCCATCATGGCTCATGAAGGACTCTGATGTAAAGGGGACCCCCTGGCACCCCTGAAAATGAAATGTCACCCCCCCCTGCCTTTGGGGGTGCACGCTTTGCCTCTGGGGGTCAGGGGGGGGTGCTACACATGCATTCAGAAATTGGCCGATTTGTCACTTTGGAAGATAATTCTGTGACATTGAGACGATCGGCACTTTCTGGTTTAACGCTTTGTAGGCTGAATTCAAAGAGGGTGGAGCCGTGTCATGCAATGAAGGGGAGTCCTTCCTTTCTGTTCAGCAGATGGTAGAAATACATGATTGAGGTCTTGTAGCAGACAATGTGTCAGGCCTTCTGCGTGTTTATTTATATATTAATGATAGGTTGGACTTAGGGGTTAGGGTTGGACTTAGTGTTAGGATATAAGGTTAGGGTTGGACTTAGTGTTAGGATGTAGGGTTACGATTGGATTTAGGGTTAGGGTTGGACTTGGTGTTAGGATGTAGGGTTATGATTGAATTTAGGGTTAGGGTTGGAACAAGGGTTTGGATTTTGGGTTAGGGTTGTACTTAGTGTTAGGTGTGACGAACTAGGAGCGCAGATATAAGGTTAGGGTTGGACTTAGGGTTAGGATGTAGGGTTATGATTGGATTTAGGGTTAGGGTTGGACTTAGTGTTAGGATGTAGGGTTATGATTGGATTCAGGGTTAGGGTTGAACTTAGTGTTAGGATGTAGGGTTATGATTGGATTTAGGGTTAGGGTTGAACTTAGTGTTAGGATGTAGGGTTATGATTGGATTTAGGGTTATGGTTGGAACAAGGGTTTGGATTTTGGGTTAGGGTTGTACTTAGTGTTAGGTGTGACGAACTAGGAGCGCAGATATAAGGTTAGGGTTGGACTTAGGGTTAGGATGTAGGGTTATGATTGGATTTAGGGTTAGGGTTGTACTTAGTGTTAGGATATAAGGTTAGGGTTGGACTTAGTGTTAGGATGTAGGGTTATGATTGGATTTAGGGTTATTGTTGGAACAAGGGTTTGGATTAGGGTTGTACTTAGTGTTAGGATATAAGGTTAGGGTTGGATTTTGGGTTAGGATCTAGGGTTAGCGGCTCTTCCAGTCTGTCCACCATTGAGAAGTGTTAATTGATGATGATGATGTAACAATTTCTTGGGTTGCTGGGCTGCTGGTAATGGCGTCCTCTCCTCCACTGTGTGCAGAAGGAAAGCAGCCTCTTTCCCCTTCATAAATAAGAAAGTCAGCATTGCATTTGTAACGTCTAATTAAAGTGTGCCGCATGGCCTGGGCGCCATATTAAGCCGGCCGATGGTAAGGAAGAGCTTTATGGAGATAAAACACAGGGAGCCGCTGTTGGAGTGGAAGATATCTCCTAATTAGGTTGAAGTTTCCTTCTACCTGGATGCGTCCTCGCTGCCTTCCATCCAGGGGCGGCCGGGCTCTTCCTTGGAATCAGCGGCTCTCCGAAGCATTTCATTTGGCCGGGGTGAGAGATTTGCTTTTAATGTTCATTTCCAAGTGACAATTTCCTCGGCAGGAAGTTCATTAACGGGCTCATTAGCGCTATCTGATTCACTGCAACAGCCACTCATGGGGAACCTGGGACGGCAGCTGGAAGCGGCTAATGCATATGTTAATAACACTAATGTGGCGGCATTTGGAGGCGGTGGAAGAAGGACGGTGACATATCGGAGTTCTTACAAAGAGAAAGAGCCAACTGGCACCGTAAACATCGGCGCACTCCGGCACGGGAGTATTTATAGACTAAGTCCCCGGCTCAATGCAAACTCTCCTAAACATCCGGCGTCATGAATAATTCAACAAGCAAACTGAGCAGAGGAAGAATTCTTCATGTTTACTGCGTCCCTCTCCTGCAGCCGCTCTAAATCTCCCACCGCCATTGGTGGATATGATAACAGGCAGACTGTGGCTTCGGCTGCTCATTAATAACAGTGCGGAGATGAGGGTATTATACCGCCGCACGCCGCATTCCAAATGAAACCATCAACACGTTTCTTATTTATACTCCCGCTGATTTAACCTATTATTATCATCCCGGGAAGGGGGAGGGGATTAGGGATTTGTTCGTATTTTAGGGTTTTTGTTTATAACTTAAAGGAGAACTATGAGGGGGGGAGGGGCTTGTCACTCCTCCTCATAGTTCTAGCCGACCTGTGACAATGAGACAATGAGGTGTAACAATGAGACTGTCACAGGTCGGCTCAGTAGATCGGGAAGTGAGAGAACACATACCGGCGCTCGCTCACCTCTCGATCCTGTCACAGCTCTCTGCCATGACAGGGGGAGGGGCTGGATTCCCCTCTCCCCGCTCCAATCCTCCAGCGCTGACTGGCGGAACGGACGGGGAGGGGGCGGGCACAGCTGACTCTGCCTCTAGATAGGCGGATCCAGCTGTCAGTCACGAAGCTGGGCGGATCCCGTCATCTACGTCGGGATCAGCTGCGGCGTCTCAGTATACCGCGAGCTGTAGCTCCCTATATACTGAGCTTAGGGTGATGGGAGGACGCTAGTTTGTGTCCCTCCCGTTACCCTGAGGAGAACTATGGGGAAAAACACTGACCCCGTACTTCTCCTTTAAGAATGTAAGAAGAAGAATTAGTCAATATGGTGCCGGGCCACTTTAAGGCAGGAGTGGGTCTGCGTAAATGGAAATGTAAATTACAACGAAAGGCTCCTGAAGGATGGTCTAAAACTAATCCAGACTCATAAAGTATGCAAAAACTCCGACTGAGCCAAATCCTCCAACAATAGTGTCTCACCCCTCCCCCTACCAGGCGCTGCAGCTCACAGTGGGAGGGTTTCAGTAGCAACGCTGACAATCCAGCGGGCGGGGCTAGTTGTGGCCAGGTGCTGATTGACAAGCTACAGGCTTGTTAAAGCTGATAGCCACGCCCCCTGCAACATCTCCTCCCACTGTAGTACAAGCAGGCACAGCCTACATGAGGGGGACAACTCTACTCTGAATTCAGAAGTAGTGGGGCATCATTGTCACCCCATCACAGGAAGCTGTATGAGGTAGACTTCACTGGCAGGACCAACAGGTATATGTGGAACTTTACAGGGGGACTCCGTGAAAACTGTAAGTGCAGATGGACTCATAATTAAGAGCTGATGGTATTTGTTTAATAGAAGGCCGGAGCTCTACTTTCATGTTACATGTCAATGTCAGCCGTGTTGGGGTGTCAGCCGTGTTGGGGTGTCAGCCGTGTTGGGGTGTCAGCCGTGTTGGGGTGTCTAACATATAAAGCTTTGGAAACATTTTTTCCAAAACTGAAAACTGAAAAAATTAGGGATAAAGATCATTTACATTATGGCCAAACATACGTGGTCACCTGACCATCACCCCCACCTAGTGTTTGGCACCCCTCCCCCAATGACGGGGTTCAGGGGTCTCCAATGACGGGGTTCAGGGGTCTCCAATGAAGGTCTCTTCATCCTCCATCACACAAAGACATTGGAGACAATTGTCCTCTTCCAGCCTTGTGATCACAGTTTGGTGAAGACCCTTTTCTGTCCCCCCCCCCCATGACTGTCCACTGTGTACAAAGCCAGCTCCATACAGACATGGTGTGACCGGCACAGAGCTCGGACCTCATCCCTACTGAACACTGACTGTGAGCCCGGGTCTTCTCATCCACCATCAGCACCTGACCTCACACATGGGGCAAATTCTCACAACTAACCCAATGCCCTCGCAGAGAGTTACAGGGGGAGCCAACTCCATAATAATGGCCATAGTATGGGAATGGGATGTGTGATGGTCAGGTATCCAAGGCGCCATACGGTATAGAGTATTGCCTATATTTTCCTAGAGCCCCGCGAATGCAGAGCACCAACCTCCTCCTCCCAGCTCAGCTCCGTGTAGCACCTTATCTTATGTGGGTGAAGATGGCCCTGGTGATGTGTCATGTCCTCCGGCATCAATCATGTTCAGATAAACCTCCCGGGGCAGCCATGTTCCTCCATCTCTGACCTCACTGCAATGATCATTGGAAGTCGCGATAGACTCCTCCCCCGCTGTCCTATCACAGCCCATCCAGAGAGATTGATGGGAAATCACAATGGACCCAGCAGGCTCTTCCTTCCGCATCTCATCCTCTGCAGTCAGCCGAGCTTCGGGATGGCCCTTTAATTGTCTCTGATATGAGATGTTCTGCCGGAGCAGCTACACCGGGGAAGAGGTCCTCCCTACAGGCCGAGCCTCATTGCGGCCGCTGGCAGCTCTGGGACCATGATGAATGATTTGTATCTTCTGCACTGGGCCCTGTGATGATGGGGGCCCCTCCATGCCCCAGGCTGCACATTTGTAGATTGGGGGCCAACGTTATGCAGAAGCTACAACTGGAAGTCTTATAATCCAATCAGGAGGATGGATTTGACTTCAGATACTTGATTGATGGACCCCAATAAACACACAGACTGCGCGGCGTGGATTGGCCAGAGCGGCCCTTTTATTAACCAACTTTCACAATAACCAAAATAATATACAAATAAATACTCTTCACGACTGATCTGAGAAGGGGTCTTTGGGTGCCCAACAGCCCAAATAAGTCCTCTCCTAAAAACTCCTCCCATGTCCCCGGCCGCACCCCAACTGGCCTGAGGACAGTTACTGCTCCCAAGTTCCAAGGGGCCAAGCCCCGCCTACAATTACTGACACCAACAGGGGGGAGCACTCATACCAGCTGATGGCCCCCCATTTGTGTAATTTACTCAGAGTGTCAGAACCCCCCAAGCTGCCGGAACATAAAAAAGACTTTACAACCATCAGAAACCCCAAAATTCAGGACGGACGGACGGGCGGGACAACCTGCTTCCTCCATCGACTTTCCAGAAAGAACGCCCCTCAGTCCTTGCAGCTCCAACCCATGCGGCTCCTCCCTGACACCTGACTTCCAATCAGGTAAGGTCAGCTAATTCCCATTTTGTTT
>NW_017310362.1:2218-2940 GCF_000935625.1 Nanorana parkeri | reverse complement strand
AAGAGAAATTTGAGCGCCATGTTTTTCATTTCATGATGATTGGATAAATCCCCCGACACCCCTTTCTGACCTCCGCCGGGTAATGCCGGCTGTCATACTAGCTGTCGGAATCTCTGACTGGATACAGCCGTGCAGGTCAGTTGTCCTGACTTTGCTTGCTGCATACTTATTCCTAGTCAGAGATCCTTGAAGCCAGAGGATCGGCATGGGATCAAAGCAACTAGTACTTCCATTACGCCGGGTTCATACCTGAACGTTTTGTAGCGCGTTCAACGCTCAAACGTGAAAATTCCATTGTATTCTATAGGCGTGGTTAGGGTTAGGGTATTTCAGCTCGCCGTATTTCAGCCCGTCCCTAACGCGCTACAAAGCGGCCCGCGCCTGAAAAGGTACAGGAGCTTCTTGGCGGCGTTTTTGTTGCGCGTTTCCATTGGGATACAGCCAAGTAGCCCTCGGAAACGCGCGTTTGTCGTTTGTTTTTTTAAATCGCGGTAAAAACATGTGTCACGAAACGTGCGACAAACGCGCATATTCGATACGCCTAGGTGTAGGGTTGCCACCTTTTCTTCAAGCGAAACCCGAACACTCAGGCGACGCGCAGACATTTTTTGGGGAGAATAAGTCGTAGCTTATTCATATGTAACTAGCTCCGCCCCATTCATATGTGAATATCACAGTTGAGATTGTTTTCAGTGTGTGTGTGTGTGTGGGGGGGGGGGGGG
>NW_017310362.1:1528-2028 GCF_000935625.1 Nanorana parkeri | reverse complement strand
TGTCCCGGCCTCCGGTCCCCTGGTCCGTCCACTCGCTGTCCCGGCCTCCGGTCCCCTGGTCCGTCCGCTCGTTGTCCCGGCCTCCGGTCCGTCCACTCGCTGTCCCGGCCTCCCGTCACCTGGTCCGTCCGCTTGCTCGCTCGCTGTCCCGTCGGTCCGTCGGCTTTTCTCCTTCAGTCCGGCCGCGGCTCCTCTGCCCCGCCCCCCTGCCTCCACTTCGTCTGCAGGGTGGGAGCCATACCTTCAGGCCCCTCCTACGCTGAGCCATGATTGGGCAAATTCTTGCACGTGACCTGTGGTCAGGTGCAAGACTGTGCCCAATCAGAGCTCAGCGGGCATTTTGTATTATGGAATGTACGCGCGCGAACATCCCATAAAGTTTGGCGCTCGAACTGCCGATGTTCGAATGGAACACTCGGCCCATCCCTAGTGAACAGAGCCTTAGGAGGCCGGCGATGCGGCACCACATGGCACACACAGAGAGGCATCAGGCTGTAGAG
>NW_017310362.1:0-1472 GCF_000935625.1 Nanorana parkeri | reverse complement strand
TGAAGTCGTCGTGTTCATCCTTCTCTCTCTCTTTGAGCCGTGAGGAAGTAATTGGAGTTCCTGTACAAGGCTACGTGTGAGTCTTCCTTCCAGCGGCATTCAATGTACACACTCCGCTCTCTGCAGTCATTAATCCCGCGCTCGCTCTCACAGCAGACTGCGCCTTCAAAGAGCGATCCGCATGGCGGCTAGCGTCGCACTTTATCATTTGATTTATCAGTTTGTATCCAGGTGGGAAATAAATGTAAACACAGATAGTAAATCACTTAATCCTGGAAATGCCGAGGACGAGGACAAGCTGAGACTACGGGAAATACAAGAGCAGACCTCTCCGAATGTGAACGTGACGAGCGCAGAATCCTCGCCGCGGCCATTGATTTCTGCTCTGACCACTCAGCTGCTGCATGACGTTCATTACAATGAGTGTTAACCCTTCGCCTGGAGGAGCGTTCCACAAACGTCCTCTGTAGCTCAGCTTCCCGGAACGGCTCTTTCTAGAATGTTTCTCTCATTGGTCCTTTCGCATCGCTGCGTTCTCACCGGTGACATATCGTATCCTGTGCGGCATTGCCATGCGTCAGCCAGGAGAAGTCTGCTGCTTATCTTTTCATGTGCGTTAGAAGAACTTATCAAAGGAATGGCCGTTCATCTCAACACACGACAAAGCACCTCCCCTAAAGCAATACAAACACATTTTAGGCGCCGTTCACATTGAGCGATTTATCGCGCGGTAATTCCCGCGATATCGCGGCTATTTACCGCGCGATATCGCGCTCCAATGCTTGGCAATGAGGCAAAGGGTCCTGCTGTCGCGGGTCGTGTGTCGCGGGTCGTGCGTCGCGGGTCGTGCGTCGCTACAGCAGGACCCTTTTTGGAGCGGATTTTGCCGCGATTCAATGCTTTTTGATGCAAGCATTTGCGAGATATCGCGCGACATTGCGCAAAATGCAAATCGCGCGGTGTGAATGGGGCCATAATGACACTGAAGGTGCCCATACACTGCACGATCCCGCGATCGTAGGAGAATGGCGGGAAATCCCGCGATCGTAGGAGAATCGAGCAGTGTGAACGAAGACGTGCGACCGTTTCTCCTGTACGGTCGCACGTCTCTTGTCTGAGGAGCAGCCGAGAATCGCACACTGCCCCCGTTTAGCATTGCGGTCACCGGAAGCCCGCCCCTCAGGGGGGCGGGGCTTGTGATGATCGCAAGTACGATCTGCCTGTCCAAGACGGACTTGCGATGGTTGTAAAGTGTATGGCCGCCTTTAGGTGTGAAGCCGGGCCTAAAGGACAACTCCGCCCAGAGAAGACGAATATTACTCTGCACCCCATTTGCTGATCCAACACCTATTGGATGTCCAATGTGCTGCCAATGTTCCATAGGTGGGTCCAACGTCTTATGTGGGCAGAGGCAACCTCCGGCCAGTGGGTACCATGTCTGACCCCATATACACCCAGCAAGACAATAAAAA
>NW_017310361.1:17631-22995 GCF_000935625.1 Nanorana parkeri | reverse complement strand
TCTGCAGAGGAAGCAGCCCTCCTCATACTATAGTACTACACCCTCTGCAGAGGAATTGCCCTCCACATACTATAGTACTACACCCTCTGCAGAGGAAGTGCCCTCCACATACTACAGTACTACACCATCTGCAGAGGAAGCAGCCCTCCCCATACTACAGTACTACACCCTCTGCAGAGGAAGCAGCCCTCCACATACTACAGTACTACACCCTCTGCAGAGGAAGCAGCCCTCCTTACACCCTCTGCAGAGGAATTGCCCTCCACATACTATAGTACTACACCCTCTGCAGAGGAAGTGCCCTCCACATACTACAGTACTACACCATCTGCAGAGGAAGCAGCCCTCCTCATACTACAGTACTACACCCTCTGCAGAGGAAGCAGCCCTCCACATACTACAGTACTACACCCTCTGCAGAGGAAGCAGCCCTCCTCATACTACAGTACTACACCCTCTGCAGAGGAAGCAGCCCTCCCCATACTACAGTACTACACCCTCTGCAGAGGAAGCAGCCCTCCCCATACTACAGTACTACACCCTCTGCAGAGGAAGCAGCCCTCCTCATACTACAGTACTACACCCTCTGCAGAGGAAGCGCCCCTCCCCATACTACAGTACTACACCCTCTGCAGAGGAAGCAGCCCTCCTCATACTACAGTACTACACCCTCTGCAGAGGAAGCAGCCCTCCCCATACTACAGTACTACACCCTCTGCAGAGGAAGCAGCCCTCCCCATACTACAGTACTACACCCTCTGCAGAGGAAGCAGCCCTCCCCATACTACAGTACTACACCCTCTGCAGAGGAAGCAGCCCTCCCCATACTACAGTACTACACCCTCTGCAGAGGAAGCAGCCCTCCCCATACTACAGTACTACACCCTCTGCAGAGGAAGCAGCCCTCCCCATACTACAGTACTACACCCTCTGCAGAGGAAGCAGCCCTCCCCATACTACAGTACTACACCCTCTGCAGAGGAAGCAGCCCTCCCCATACTACAGTACTACACCCTCTGCAGAGGAAGCAGCCCTCCCCATACTACAGTACTACACCCTCTGCAGAGGAAGCAGCCCTCCTCATACTACAGTACTACACCCTCTGCAGAGGAAGCAGCCCTCCTCATACTACAGTACTACACCCTCTGCAGAGGAAGCAGCCCTCCCCATACTACAGTACTACACCCTCTGCAGAGGAAGCAGCCCTCCCCATACTACAGTACTACACCCTCTGCAGAGGAAGCAGCCCTCCCCATACTACAGTACTACACCCTCTGCAGAGGAAGCAGCCCTCCCCATACTACAGTACTACACCCTCTGCCGAGGAAGTGCCCTCCCCATACTACAGTACTACACCCTCTGCAGAGGAAGCAGCCCTCCCCATACTACAGTACTACACCCTCTGCAGAGGAAGCAGCCCTCCCCATACTACAGTACTACACCCTCTGCAGAGGAAGCAGCCCTCCTCATACTACAGTACTACACCCTCTGCAGAGGAAGCAGCCCTCCTCATACTACAGTACTACACCCTCTGCAGAGGAAGCAGCCCTCCCCATACTACAGTACTACACCCTCTGCAGAGGAAGCAGCCCTCCCCATACTACAGTACTACACCCTCTGCAGAGGAAGCAGCCCTCCTCATACTACAGTACTACACCCTCTGCAGAGGAAGCAGCCCTCCTCATACTACAGTACTACACCCTCTGCAGAGGAAGCAGCCCTCCCCATACTACAGTACTACACCCTCTGCAGAGGAAGCAGCCCTCCCCATACTACAGTACTACACCCTCTGCAGAGGAAGCAGCCCTCCCCATACTACAGTACTACACCCTCTGCAGAGGAAGCAGCCCTCCCCATACTACAGTACTACACCCTCTGCAGAGGAAGCAGCCCTCCCCATACTACAGTACTACACCCTCTGCAGAGGAAGCAGCCCTCCCCATACTACAGTACTACACCCTCTGCAGAGGAAGCAGCCCTCCCCATACTACAGTACTACACCCTCTGCAGAGGAAGCAGCCCTCCTCATACTACAGTACTACACCCTCTGCAGAGGAAGCAGCCCTCCTCATACTACAGTACTACACCCTCTGCAGAGGAAGCAGCCCTCCCCATACTACAGTACTACACCCTCTGCAGAGGAAGCAGCCCTCCCCATACTACAGTACTACACCCTCTGCAGAGGAAGTGCCCTCCCCATACTACAGTACTACACCCTCTGCAGAGGAAGCAGCCCTCCCCATACTACAGTACTACACCCTCTGCAGAGGAAGCAGCCCTCCCCATACTACAGTACTACACCCTCTGCAGAGGAAGCAGCCCTCCCCATACTACAGTACTACACCCTCTGCAGAGGAAGCAGCCCTCCCCATACTACAGTACTACACCCTCTGCAGAGGAAGCAGCCCTCCCCATACTACAGTACTACACCCTCTGCAGAGGAAGCAGCCCTCCCCATACTACAGTACTACACCCTCTGCAGAGGAAGCAGCCCTCCCCATACTACAGTACTACACCCTCTGCAGAGGAAGCAGCCCTCCTCATACTACAGTACTACACCCTCTGCAGAGGAAGCAGCCCTCCTCATACTACAGTACTACACCCTCTGCAGAGGAAGCAGCCCTCCCCATACTACAGTACTACACCCTCTGCAGAGGAAGCAGCCCTCCCCATACTACAGTACTACACCCTCTGCAGAGGAAGTGCCCTCCCCATACTACAGTACTACACCCTCTGCAGAGGAAGCAGCCCTCCCCATACTACAGTACTACACCCTCTGCAGAGGAAGCAGCCCTCCCCATACTACAGTACTACACCCTCTGCAGAGGAAGCAGCCCTCCTCATACTACAGTACTACACCCTCTGCAGAGGAAGCAGCCCTCCTCATACTACAGTACTACACCCTCTGCAGAGGAAGCAGCCCTCCTCATACTACAGTACTACACCCTCTGCAGAGGAAGCAGCCCTCCCCATACTACAGTACTACACCCTCTGCAGAGGAAGCAGCCCTCCCCATACTACAGTACTACACCCTCTGCAGAGGAAGCAGCCCTCCTCATACTACAGTACTACACCCTCTGCAGAGGAAGCAGCCCTCCTCATACTACAGTACTACACCCTCTGCAGAGGAAGCAGCCCTCCCCATACTACAGTACTACACCCTCTGCAGAGGAAGCAGCCCTCCCCATACTACAGTACTACACCCTCTGCAGAGGAAGCAGCCCTCCCCATACTACAGTACTACACCCTCTGCAGAGGAAGCAGCCCTCCCCATACTACAGTACTACACCCTCTGCAGAGGAAGCAGCCCTCCCCATACTACAGTACTACACCCTCTGCAGAGGAAGCAGCCCTCCCCATACTACAGTACTACACCCTCTGCAGAGGAAGCAGCCCTCCCCATACTACAGTACTACACCCTCTGCAGAGGAAGCAGCCCTCCTCATACTACAGTACTACACCCTCTGCAGAGGAAGCAGCCCTCCTCATACTACAGTACTACACCCTCTGCAGAGGAAGCAGCCCTCCTCATACTACAGTACTACACCCTCTGCAGAGGAAGCAGCCCTCCTCATACTACAGTACTACACCCTCTGCAGAGGAAGCAGCCCTCCTCATACTACAGTACTACACCCTCTGCAGAGGAAGCAGCCCTCCTCATACTACAGTACTACACCCTCTGCAGAGGAAGCAGCCCTCCTCATACTACAGTACTACACCCTCTGCAGAGGAAGCAGCCCTCCTCATACTACAGTACTACACCCTCTGCAGAGGAAGCAGCCCTCCTCATACTACAGTACTACACCCTCTGCAGAGGAAGCAGCCCTCCCCATACTACAGTACTACACCCTCTGCAGAGGAAGTGCCCTCCACATACTATAGTACTACACCCTCTGCAGAGGAAGCAGCCCTCCTCATACTACAGTACTACACCCTCTGCAGAGGAAGTGCCCTCCACATACTATAGTACTACACCCTCTGCAGAGGAAGCAGCCCTCCTCATACTACAGTACTACACCCTCTGCAGAGGAAGTGCCCTCCACATACTATAGTACTGGAACTGTTATAATAGGCTGAAGCATCCGGAGGACTCTGTGTAAAGACAGGGGTATCTACTGGGGTATCTATTGCACTCTACAGTACGCTGCAGTAGATTCCCCATTCACTCCTCTGTATAGTCCAGTAGATACCCTACTCCTCTGTAGAGTGCAGGAAATACCCCACTCCAGAGTGCAGGAGATACCCCACTCCTTTGTAGAGTGCAGGAGATACCCCACTCCTCTGTAGAGTGCAGTAGATACCCCACTCCTCTGTAGAGTGCAGTAGATACCCCACTCCTCTGTAGAGTGCAGGAAGTAACCCCATGGTGGACAGTTAGCTCCTGTCATCTTCTGTAATGCTGTTAAGCGTTTGGTGGGGGGAGAGGTGATGAGGGGAGAAAACTTTCCCCCAATCATGAGAGGGTGTGTGGCCCCTGGGAGGCGCCAGGCAGGGATTGGTCGGGGTGACAGGGTCCCTACTATATAGGGACAGGTGCCATAATCAGGGTGAGATGCGGACATGGAGCTATTGGCTGGCCCCCCAGTGGCAGATTTGTACGATCTGTACGATGACCCTTGCTTTAATTCCCCCGATATGAGCTTTTTCGAAGATCTGGACCCCCGGCTCGTGCATGTTACGCTGCTGAAGCCCGAGGATGGCCCGCACCCCGAGGAGGAGCATGTGCGGGCCCCCAGTGGGCACCACCAGGCGGGCAGATGTCTCCTCTGGGCATGTAAAGCCTGCAAGAGGAAGACCACCAACGCCGACCGCAGGAAAGCGGCCACAATGCGGGAGAGGAGACGACTCGGCAAAGTCAACGATGCATTCGAGACCCTCAAAAGATGCACCAGCGCCAACCCCAACCAGAGGCTTCCCAAGGTGGAGATCCTGCGCAATGCCATCAGATACATCGAGAGCCTGCAGAGCCTGCTACGGGAGCAAGAAGAACCCTACTACCCCCAGCTGGACTCCTACAGCGGGGACTCGGATGCCTCCAGCCCCAGATCAAACTGCTCCGATGGCATGGTGAGCCAATGGAGGGAGGCATGAGGCACTAGGAGACAGACAGAGGCACCTGGGATGGAAGGAGGCACTAGGAGACAGACAGCGGCACCTGGGATGGAAGGAGGCACTATGAGACAGACAGCGGCACCTGGGATGGAAGGAAGCACTAGGAGACAGACAGCGGCACCTGGGATGGAAGGAGGCACTAGGAGACAGACAGCGGCACCTGGGATGGAAGGAGGCACTAGGAGACAGACAGCGGCACCTGGGATGGAAGGAGGCACTAGGAGACAGACAGCGGCACCTGGGATGGAAGGA
>NW_017310361.1:11730-16585 GCF_000935625.1 Nanorana parkeri | reverse complement strand
CATACTATAGTACTACACCCTCTGCAGAGGAAGTGCCCTCCACATACTATAGTACTACACCCTCTGCAGAGGAAGCAGCCCTCCTCATACTACAGTACTACACCCTCTGCAGAGGAAGTGCCCTCCACATACTATAGTACTACACCCTCTGCAGAGGAAGCAGCCCTCCTCATACTACAGTACTACACCCTCTGCAGAGGAAGTGCCCTCCACATACTATAGTACTACACCCTCTGCAGAGGAAGCAGCCCTCCTCATACTACAGTACTACACCCTCTGCAGAGGAAGTGCCCTCCACATACTATAGTACTGGAACTGTTATAATAGGCTGAAGCATCCGGAGGACTCTGTGTAAAGACAGGGGTATCTACTGGGGTATCTATTGCACTCTACAGTACGCTGCAGTAGATTCCCCATTCACTCCTCTGTATAGTCCAGTAGATACCCTACTCCTCTGTAGAGTGCAGGAAATACCCCACTCCAGAGTGCAGGAGATACCCCACTCCTTTGTAGAGTGCAGGAGATACCCCACTCCTCTGTAGAGTGCAGTAGATACCCCACTCCTCTGTAGAGTGCAGTAGATACCCCACTCCTCTGTAGAGTGCAGTAGATACCCCACTCCTCTGTAGAGTGCAGGAAGTAACCCCATGGTGGACAGTTAGCTCCTGTCATCTTCTGTAATGCTGTTAAGCGTTTGGTGGGGGGAGAGGTGATGAGGGGAGAAAACTTTCCCCCAATCATGAGAGGGTGTGTGGCCCCTGGGAGGCGCCAGGCAGGGATTGGTCGGGGTGACAGGGTCCCTACTATATAGGGACAGGTGCCATAATCAGGGTGAGATGCGGACATGGAGCTATTGGCTGGCCCCCCAGTGGCAGATTTGTACGATCTGTACGATGACCCTTGCTTTAATTCCCCCGATATGAGCTTTTTCGAAGATCTGGACCCCCGGCTCGTGCATGTTACGCTGCTGAAGCCCGAGGATGGCCCGCACCCCGAGGAGGAGCATGTGCGGGCCCCCAGTGGGCACCACCAGGCGGGCAGATGTCTCCTCTGGGCATGTAAAGCCTGCAAGAGGAAGACCACCAACGCCGACCGCAGGAAAGCGGCCACAATGCGGGAGAGGAGACGACTCGGCAAAGTCAACGATGCATTCGAGACCCTCAAAAGATGCACCAGCGCCAACCCCAACCAGAGGCTTCCCAAGGTGGAGATCCTGCGCAATGCCATCAGATACATCGAGAGCCTGCAGAGCCTGCTACGGGAGCAAGAAGAACCCTACTACCCCCAGCTGGACTCCTACAGCGGGGACTCGGATGCCTCCAGCCCCAGATCAAACTGCTCCGATGGCATGGTGAGCCAATGGAGGGAGGCATGAGGCACTAGGAGACAGACAGAGGCACCTGGGATGGAAGGAGGCACTAGGAGACAGACAGCGGCACCTGGGATGGAAGGAGGCACTATGAGACAGACAGCGGCACCTGGGATGGAAGGAAGCACTAGGAGACAGACAGCGGCACCTGGGATGGAAGGAGGCACTAGGAGACAGACAGCGGCACCTGGGATGGAAGGAGGCACTATGAGACAGACAGCGGCACCTGGGATGGAAGGAGGCACTAGGAGACAGACAGCGGCACCTGGGATGGAAGGAGGCACTAGGAGACAGACAGCGGCACCTGGGATGGAAGGAGGCACTAGGAGACAGACAGCGGCACCTGGGATGGAAGGAGGCACTAGGAGACAGACAGCGGCACCTGGGATGGAAGGAGGCACTAGGAGACAGACAGCGGCACCTGGGATGGAAGGAGGCACTAGGAGACAGACAGCGGCACCTGGGATGGAAGGAGGCACTAGGAGACAGACAGCGGCACCTGGGATGGAAGGAGGCACTAGGAGACAGACAGCGGCACCTGGGATGGAAGGAGGCACTAGGAGACAGACAGCGGCACCTGGGATGGAAGGAGGCACTAGGAGACAGACAGCGGCACCTGGGATGGAAGGAGGCACTAGGAGACAGACAGCGGCACCTGGGATGGAAGGAGGCACTAGGAGACAGACAGCGGCACCTGGGATGGAAGGAGGCACTAGGAGACAGACAGCGGCACCTGGGATGGAAGGAGGCACTAGGAGACAGACAGCGGCACCTGGGATGGAAGGAGGCACTAGGAGACAGACAGCGGCACCTGGGATGGAAGGAGGCACTAGGAGACAGACAGCGGCACCTGGGATGGAAGGAGGCACTAGGAGACAGACAGCGGCACCTGGGATGGAAGGAGGCACTAGGAGACAGACAGCGGCACCTGGGATGGAAGGAGGCACTAGGAGACAGACAGCGGCACCTGGGATGGAAGGAGGCACTAGGAGACAGACAGCGGCACCTGGGATGGAAGGAGGCACTAGGAGACAGACAGCGGCACCTGGGATGGAAGGAGGCACTAGGAGACAGACAGCGGCACCTGGGATGGAAGGAGGCACTAGGAGACAGACAGCGGCACCTGGGATGGAAGGAGGCACTAGGAGACAGACAGCGGCACCTGGGATGGAAGGAGGCACTAGGAGACAGACAGCGGCACCTGGGATGGAAGGAGGCACTAGGAGACAGACAGCGGCACCTGGGATGGAAGGAGGCACTAGGAGACAGACAGCGGCACCTGGGATGGAAGGAGGCACTAGGAGACAGACAGCGGCACCTGGGATGGAAGGAGGCACTAGGAGACAGACAGCGGCACCTGGGATGGAAGGAGGCACTAGGAGACAGACAGCGGCACCTGGGATGGAAGGAGGCACTAGGAGACAGACAGCGGCACCTGGGATGGAAGGAGGCACTAGGAGACAGACAGCGGCACCTGGGATGGAAGGAGGCACTAGGAGACAGACAGCGGCACCTGGGATGGAAGGAGGCACTAGGAGACAGACAGCGGCACCTGGGATGGAAGGAGGCACTAGGAGACAGACAGAGGCACCTGGGATGGAAGGAGGCACTATGAGACAGACAGCGGCACCTGGGATGGAAGGAGGCACTATGAGACAGACAGCGGCACCTGGGATGGAAGGAGGCACTATGAGACAGACAGCGGCACCTGGGATGGAAGGAGGCACTATGAGACAGACAGCGGCACCTGGGATGGAAGGAGGCACTAGGAGACAGACAGCGGCACCTGGGATGGAAGGAGGCACTAGGAGACAGACAGCGGCACCTGGGATGGAAGGAGGCACTAGGAGACAGACAGCGGCACCTGGGATGGAAGGAAGCATGAATAACTGGAGCATGGAGGGAGGCATGAGGCACTATGAGATAGGCAGAGGCACAAGGGTGGAAGGAGGCATGAAGGGATGCTAGGTGATGGGAAGAGGCATGCTGCACTTGGGCATTGAGGGAGGCTTGAGACACTATGAGATGGAAGGAGGTACAGGACATAGTGGGAGGCACTGAGGCTGGAAAGGGTGCATGAGGGATGGGCATGAAGGGAGACATATGCCACTATGCTCTGGACAGAGAAACCAGGGGATGGGAGGAGGAATGAGGCACTATGAGGGGATTGAAAGGAGCATGGGATGACACCAGGGAATGAAAGCAGCATCCCAGATAGCAAGCAATTGTGCTGCAAGTTTGAAAATGACTCGCTGAACTATCGCAGACTCGCCGAGCTTCACAATTTTGTTGCACAATTACAGCAAGTCTCCAGACCAGCGAGCTTGCGGAGCTCTTCCTCAGACCTGCGGGACTCTCGCTGGAGACTTGCAGAGCAAATTTGCTACAAATTCAAAAAGTGTCGCCGAGAACTTGTGCTGCTGCGAGTGTTCTGCGAGTCTACAACCTGCCGGGAATGTGCGCAGCGAGTTAACACAAATTACAATTTCATCCCGACACAAGTTTGTGGCAAGTTATCCTTGCTATCTGGGATGTAGGGAGTCATGGGGCACTAGGGGTTAGAGAGAGGTATCAGGTCAGCCTTGAATGGAGGGAGAAAAAAAAAATCATGACATAAAGAGAGGCATTAGGTCACGGAGGGAGACTCAGGGGGATAAAAAGAGGCATGAGGTACCAGGACATGGAAAGAACCATGAGGCAATGGGAGATGGAATGAGGCACCAGTATGATAGGGAAGCGGGAGATGGAGGGAGATATCACAGGGGAGCAGGAAATGGAGAGGAAGTAGCAGAAGGCAGGAGGTATGGTGAGTGAGAAGGAGATAGAGGAAGGTATAGTTAGGATGTAGACGAAGGTGGGAGGTATGGTGAAGGAGCAGGAGATGAAAGGAGGTATGGTGAGGGTGCAGGAGATGAAAGGAGGTATGGTGAGGGAGCAGGAGATGAAAGGAGGTATGGTGAGGGAGCAGGAGATGGAAGGAGGTATGGTGAGGGACCAGGAGATGGAAGGAGGTATGGTGAGGGAGCAGGAGATGGAGGGAGGTGTGATGGGAACGCTGGTGATAAAGGGAGGTATGAGGAGGGAGCAGGAGATGGAAGGAGGTATGAGGAGGGAGCAGGAGATGGAAGGAGGTATGGTGAGGGAGCAGGAGATGGAAGAAGGTATGGTGAGGGTGCAGGAGATGAAAGGAGGTATGGTGAGGGAGCAGGAGATGGAGGGAGGTGTGATGGGAACGCAGGTGATAAAGGGAGGTATGGTGATGGTGCAGGAGATGGAAGGAGGTATGAGGAGGGAGCAGGAGATGGATGGAGGCATGGTGAGGGAGCAGGAGATGGAGGGAGTTGGGATGAGGGAGCAGGAGAGGGAGGGAGGCATGGTGAGGGAGCAGGAGATGGAGGGAGGCATGGTGAGGGAGCAGGAGATGGAAGGAGGCATGGTGAGGGAGCAGGAGATGGACGGAGGCATGGTGAGGGAGCAGGAGATGGA
>NW_017310361.1:0-11666 GCF_000935625.1 Nanorana parkeri | reverse complement strand
GAGACAGACAGCGGCACCTGGGATGGAAGGAGGCACTAGGAGACAGACAGCGGCACCTGGGATGGAAGGAGGCACTAGGAGACAGACAGCGGCACCTGGGATGGAAGGAGGCACTAGGAGACAGACAGCGGCACCTGGGATGGAAGGAGGCACTAGGAGACAGACAGCGGCACCTGGGATGGAAGGAGGCACTAGGAGACAGACAGCGGCACCTGGGATGGAAGGAGGCACTAGGAGACAGACAGCGGCACCTGGGATGGAAGGAAGCATGAATAACTGGAGCATGGAGGGAGGCATGAGGCACTATGAGATAGGCAGAGGCACAAGGGTGGAAGGAGGCATGAAGGGATGCTAGGTGATGGGAAGAGGCATGCTGCACTTGGGCATTGAGGGAGGCTTGAGACACTATGAGATGGAAGGAGGTACAGGACATAGTGGGAGGCACTGAGGCTGGAAAGGGTGCATGAGGGATGGGCATGAAGGGAGACATATGCCACTATGCTCTGGACAGAGAAACCAGGGGATGGGAGGAGGAATGAGGCACTATGAGGGGATTGAAAGGAGCATGGGATGACACCAGGGAATGAAAGCAGCATCCCAGATAGCAAGCAATTGTGCTGCAAGTTTGAAAATGACTCGCTGAACTATCGCAGACTCGCCGAGCTTCACAATTTTGTTGCACAATTACAGCAAGTCTCCAGACCAGCGAGCTTGCGGAGCTCTTCCTCAGACCTGCGGGACTCTCGCTGGAGACTTGCAGAGCAAATTTGCTACAAATTCAAAAAGTGTCGCCGAGAACTTGTGCTGCTGCGAGTGTTCTGCGAGTCTACAACCTGCCGGGAATGTGCGCAGCGAGTTAACACAAATTACAATTTCATCCCGACACAAGTTTGTGGCAAGTTATCCTTGCTATCTGGGATGTAGGGAGTCATGGGGCACTAGGGGTTAGAGAGAGGTATCAGGTCAGCCTTGAATGGAGGGAGAAAAAAAAAATCATGACATAAAGAGAGGCATTAGGTCACGGAGGGAGACTCAGGGGGATAAAAAGAGGCATGAGGTACCAGGACATGGAAAGAACCATGAGGCAATGGGAGATGGAATGAGGCACCAGTATGATAGGGAAGCGGGAGATGGAGGGAGATATCACAGGGGAGCAGGAAATGGAGAGGAAGTAGCAGAAGGCAGGAGGTATGGTGAGTGAGAAGGAGATAGAGGAAGGTATAGTTAGGATGTAGACGAAGGTGGGAGGTATGGTGAAGGAGCAGGAGATGAAAGGAGGTATGGTGAGGGTGCAGGAGATGAAAGGAGGTATGGTGAGGGAGCAGGAGATGAAAGGAGGTATGGTGAGGGAGCAGGAGATGGAAGGAGGTATGGTGAGGGACCAGGAGATGGAAGGAGGTATGGTGAGGGAGCAGGAGATGGAGGGAGGTGTGATGGGAACGCTGGTGATAAAGGGAGGTATGAGGAGGGAGCAGGAGATGGAAGGAGGTATGAGGAGGGAGCAGGAGATGGAAGGAGGTATGGTGAGGGAGCAGGAGATGGAAGAAGGTATGGTGAGGGTGCAGGAGATGAAAGGAGGTATGGTGAGGGAGCAGGAGATGGAGGGAGGTGTGATGGGAACGCAGGTGATAAAGGGAGGTATGGTGATGGTGCAGGAGATGGAAGGAGGTATGAGGAGGGAGCAGGAGATGGATGGAGGCATGGTGAGGGAGCAGGAGATGGAGGGAGTTGGGATGAGGGAGCAGGAGAGGGAGGGAGGCATGGTGAGGGAGCAGGAGATGGAGGGAGGCATGGTGAGGGAGCAGGAGATGGAGTGAGGCATGGTGAGGGAGCAGGAGATGGAAGGAGGTATGGTGAGGGAGCAGGAAATGGAGGGAGGTATGGTGAGGGAGCAGGAGATGGAAGGATGCATGGTGAGGGAGCAGGAGATGGAGGGAGGCATGGTGAGGGAGCAGGGAGGTGTGACATAGAGGTATGATGCAGTGTAGAGGGAATGGCCTGGTGATCGGGTTGGGATGTTCATGTGAATGATGAGAAAGCAGAAGAATCTCCTCTGGAATCCTCACACAAGTGGAGACATTTCTGATTAGTAAAGACAGAAAGCAATTAAAGGGCCAGTCACACCCTAACTCGGGGCAAAGGGGCAAACTCCGAACTCAGGCTGATCAGTGTCCTCCTTCTTCACAGGTAGACTACAGAGGACGTTCCCAGTGTGCCAGCAGGAGGAGGAACAGCTATGATAGCAACTACTATTCTGACAGCACCAACGGTATGTGCCTACATGTCTGTCTGTCTATCTATCTCTCTTCTCTCTCTCTCCCTCTCTCCTCCCTCTCTCTCTTCTCTCTCCCTCTCTCCCTCCTCTCTCTCTCTCCCTCTCTTCTCTCTCCCTCTCTTCTCTCTCTCTCTCTCTCTGTGGTCTCTATCCCCCTCTCTCTCCTCTCTCTCTTCTCTCCTCTCTCTCTCTCCTCCCCCTCTCCCTCTCTCTCCCTCTCTCTTCCCCTCCCCCTGATAAGAATGATTCTCCTCTAATCTTCCTTCTTCCACTGACGTTTTGTCTCCGTTTCAGACACCAGACCCGGGAAGAATTCGGTGGTCTCCAGCTTGGATTGCCTGTCCAGCATTGTGGAGAGAATTACGACAGAAAACGCAGCTTGTGGCATGCTGCCATCTGTGGAAAGTGAAGGCAGTTCCTGCTCGCCCCTGCAGGGGGAGGCACTGAGCAATGACAGGAGCAATGGTGTCCCTTCTCCTAGTGGCTGCACACAGATCCCCCAAGACAGCAGCAGCTCCATCTACCAGGTCTTATAAGGTTACCGTCTGTGCCCCCCATCGCCCCATTATTTATTCTGCATTGTACAGGATCCGCACATCTGTAGCCATTTCCCGGGGGCACCGCAGATCTTATCGCCAGTCGTGGACATTTGCTGGATCTTTGTTTTCTATTGGACTCTTCTTATGTGAATACCCAGGCCAGGGTGATGGCAGAGTGCTGTATGTGGGGTGTACCCTCCTTTATCCTCACCCCATAGATGCCAGCCTGTAGGGTGTACCCTCCTTTATCCTCACCCCATAGATGCCAGCCTGTGGGGTGTACCCTCCTTTACCCTCACCCCATAGATGCCAGCCTGTAGGGTGTACCCTCCTTTACCCTCACCCCATAGATGCCAGCCTGTAGGGTGTACCCTCCTTTATCCTCACCCCATAGATGCCAGCCTGTAGGGTGTACCCTCCTTTATCCTCACCCCATAGATGGCAGCCTGTAGGGTGTACCCTCCTTTACCCTCACCCCATAGATGCCAGCCTGTAGGGTGTACCCTCCTTTACCCTCACCCCATAGATGCCAGCCTGTAGGGTGTACCCTCCTTTATCCTCACCCCATAGATGCCAGCCTGTAGGGTGTACCCTCCTTTACCCTCACCCCATAGATGCCAGCCTGTAGGGTGTACCCTCCTTTATCCTCACCCCATAGATGCCAGCCTGTAGGGTGTACCCTCCTTTATCCTCACCCCATAGATGCCAGCCTGTAGGGTGTACCCTCCTTTACCCTCACCCCATAGATGCCAGCCTGTAGGGTGTACCCTCCTTTATCCTCACCCCATAGATGCCAGCCTGTAGGGTGTACCCTCCTTTATCCTCACCCCATAGATGCCAGCCTGTAGGGTGTACCCTCCTTTACCCTCACCCCATAGATGCCAGCCTGTAGGGTGTACCCTCCTTTATCCTCACCCCATAGATGGCAGCCTGTAGGGTGTACCCTCCTTTATCCTCACCCCATAGATGCCAGCCTGTGGGGTGTACCCTCCTTTACCCTCACCCCATAGATGGCAGCCTGTAGGGTGTACCCTCCTTTATCCTCACCCCATAGATGCCAGCCTGTAGGGTGTACCCTCCTTTACCCTCACCCCATAGATGGCAGCCTGTAGGGTGTACCCTCCTTTATCCTCACCCCATAGATGCCAGCCTGTAGGGTGCACCCTCCTTTATCCTCACCCCATAGATGGCAGCCTGTAGGGTGTACCCTCCTTTACTCTCACCCCATAGATGCCAGCCTGTAGGGTGTACCCTCCTTTACCCTCACCCCATAGATGCCAGCCTGTAGGGTGTACCCTCCTTTATCCTCACCCCATAGATGGCAGCCTGGTCACTGTACTAAGAGAGGACAAGTTTGTGGACCACTTTTGTAAGATTTTTTATATGATTGTAAATAAGAGTTGTCCTGCACAGGGACAGATATTTAATTTTTGCTTCGTTGTGTTGTGCCAAATGCTAACTTTATATATTTATACGGCGTGAATCCCACGGATGACTTCCATAGTATTCTAAATAAAGACGGTTATTTATAAGTGTGTGGCCATTTGTCATTCTGTGTCAGCAGAAGCAGCTGCCATCCGATCCCGCGGCTCCACGTTGCCAACCTCAAGAGCGGGAACAGGAGACACAACTATGGGGTCCAGAAGGGTTATTCTATCCAATAAACTAGAGCAGCCAATCAGATCTGTGATTTGTGACCGATGGATTGGGATTGGCCATTGCTATATAGTTCTGTCTGCGTACACAGGGAAATGCTGATTGCGTGGTGTGATCGGAGCAGCGATTGCCAATCATAATAAGAACAAAGGACGTGTCTTGTTTTTGCCTCTTTGTCAGTGAAGAAAGTGCGCCTGTTCCTTTATGTAACGTGAACTTAGCGCTTATTTCGAGCTATTATTGCAGCGCTTGCCTTCATTTGTCATCAGCTTGCCGTTCCATGTGTTTGTATGATTTGTAAATTAGGAACTGAAATAACTCCATGTGTCAGCAAACTCATAGACTTGTAAGGAGGAGCAGTAAAGCACAATCAATGAGCAGATATGGCGGCCCCATTCTGTATATATGTCAAATCATTCCTCTAGGTCAGGGGTCAGCAACCTTAAACACTCAAAGAGCCATTTGGACCCGTTTCCCATAGAAAAGAAAACCCCTTTGACATCTAAAATGAAGATAACACGGAATATATTGTTTATTACCTTTATGCTATGTATAGCTTGTATATAGGTATATGTGGGCTTAGTAACGCACTGGACTCTGGGCTTAGTAACGCACTGGACTCTGGGCTTAGTAACGCACTGGACTCTGGGCTTAGTAACGCACTGGACTCTGGACTTACCTGAGACACCACAGAGCCCACCTGAGAGTGACCCTGCAGAGCACACCATAGGTCCTGCACAGCCCATCTGAGACTCTCTATGGTGGGCTCTGCAGGGCCTCAGGTGGACTGGTCACCGGGGTCCCTTTTCCTGCACCTCCTCCCAACTCCTCTTACCTGCTGCTGTGGCCTGGCCTCCTCCACCCTCCCGTCACCTCTGCCATGCCGCCCCTGGTACAGCTGATACTCATGTAAGAGGCCCCCCAGGCTGCCCAGACCCCTCACATGGGTACCGGCCGTACACACACTTCTCCCACCGCCTGTTACTAGGGATGAAGCCAGGAGAGGAGGTGAGTCACAGGACCCGCCCCCTTGTTGAGAAGCGGGTCGGCAGTGCGGGGCCCTGCACTGCCGCATATTCCACTAGGGGGTGGCCCAGGACCGGACCTCACTGGGCCCCCCCACAGCCTCAGGCCCCGGCGGTAGTTCCGCCCCTGGACAGGGAGCCGCAGCAGAGGGATGAAAGAGCCACATGTAGCTCCGGAGCCGTAGGTTGCTGACCCCTGAACTAGGACATCAGATAGCAAATACATACAAGAGCTGCAGTCATGTATGTATGAATATGACATGAGAATGAACAAGCTCCGCCTCCAAATCCTTTACATTTAATTAACAGCAACAAAAATTAGTTTATAAAACTTGTAGAATCAAAATGTCTGACATTTCTGCATAAATGGCCCCAAATCCTAGAATAGTCAGTAATAGACAAACATCTAAAGGAATAAAAGCGCAATAACTAAATTAGTAGATCATGTTCACTTAGCCTCAGCTCATTCACTAAGCAAAAAATCACCTTGAAAAGTGACCATACTCTACTCCATTAGTAAATCAACCACAACGACAGAGCTCCTTCAAATGTCTGTTTTAAACATTCAGAGTCTAGGATGGAAAAAGTATGTGAACCCATGACACTGGAAACTGCCAGAACATCTAATAGTCAGAATTCCCTCCAGCAGACTCGAAGTTAGGAGACATTTATCTCTGCAGAAGCGTGTTCCAGCTCATTGCTGGGATTCCTTGCAGGAACAGATGTCTTTGGCTAAGGTCACAATATCTCACTTGGGTTCAGTCCAAGACGCTGACTTGGCCATTCTGGAAGATACGTTTTCTTCTGTTCATTTCATTCTGTTTCAGGACCTTCTCCTGCTAAACCACCAACTTCTACCGAGCTTCAGGTCATCACAATTCTCCTATTAGATGTCTGAAAATCTTTGTGAATTGATTGTGCATGGCGTTCCCTCTACTATGCTCATTGGCAATGCTGCTGGCCTTTCCCCTCCAGACATAACAATACATGGAAAAACAAACACGGAATGCCATGCTAGTTGGTCCATACGGCTGGCACAGCAACAATTCATACATGGAACCTCAATCCCGGATGAGGTCTCGCTGCTTCTCTTTCACTATAGGGAGTAATAACTAGCGCACTATTCCAAACCAATAGTATACACTCACATGGAGTTGTCAATGTGTAGACCTGTCCATGGCCTTGCTAAGCAGAGAACACCAGACAGTAACATTAGAACAGTCCATAGTAAGGCTTCTGATTGGCCGGGGTAAGTATGAAAGTTCATCCTGCATCCAGATCAGGGAAATGTAATCTACACAAGAGATCAGAGCGTGAGATGGAGAACACCCCGATGTCCTATGTGCCACAGTAACCAAGCAATGATTTCAAGTCTTACCATGAACTGAACTTTCCTGGCCCTATCACCCTAACCCTATAGCATAATGAATGACATCAGGTGGGTCCAGCGGGACTTCATCCCACGCATAAAGGCCCCTTCACACATTGGGGTCACTGGGAGTCTTTCTACCTACAGGCGAGGATCCCCAATTTTTCCTTATAGAAGGAGAGTAGTAGTACCAAGTAGACCTGAGCATGTTCTGCCAGTGCTTCATCCTTTGTGATGATAACCCGATCTCTGTGTATCTGTCCTGGCAGGTTGATGAGTCCTGGGGAACTTTGTGTTTTACATTGCACACCACCCACTATGCACAGCCCATGGTAGCGGCCATTTTCTCTGTCCCATCCAAAAACGAGAAGCCAGTTGTGAAGCCATGCATGTGATGGCACCGCCCATCTGTAGGAACACCTGTCTATCACCCCCGCCCCCCAATATATGTTCAACAGCATTACTTGATAAAACGGTGGAGTTTATTGTGAAGGAGGCAGAAGTCAGGTCCGTTAAACTGGCTTGTTTTTGAAATGTTGCCTAGTTTCACATGTCGGTTTATGTCTGCATGTGCAGGGAAGCACCTCATTCATTGATAGTCCAGATTCTGCTATTGAACACAGGGGCCAATGTAGATACTTTTGAGTTTGCCTCATACAAGTCATGTGACCTGAACAGATATAAAGTGGATTTTTTTCCACAGACCCCATCACAGGGTATAAAATATTAAACAATAATTCTTATAATGATACGAGCCGCTGATTAGTCATTTTTAGTATTCATTATAATCCTTCCGATATCACCTATTCCTCTGATTAATATAACGCAGACACACCTTGTGTGTCCAATAAATACAAAACTGGTATGTAAAAAATCCTATATAAATAAGTGAAGAGATGACTCCTGAATAATGGACCATTGAGATCCTCTGTGTGACCACTACGGGAACAATCACACCTTCATGGCTTCACCAGGAGATGTCACAGGCCAATACTGTTTATGCAAGAAATATCTTTAGCGGGTTAGTGTAACAAAAGCAATTTTCAGTCATAGGTAGAGTCTGGCGGACTGCGAAAACATTTAGAAAAGTCCTCGGGTGTGATCTCCCTGCCATAGTCCCTGGTTCTACTTACCAGCTTTTCTTTGCCTGTCTCTGGGTGTCCCGGCAGGAATGGTGAAAGCCCCCAGATAAAGGCTGAGGAGGGTGTTGAGTCCTCAAGAAAAAGTTCTCATTGGTGGAGGTCCTGAATGATATTAGCACCGTCCGTAAGGTGGTTCCATTCCATGCCATCCACCAAACAAAAACAAATATGGAAGCTGCTCTGATTGGTTTGAAACTAGAACGAAGGGAAATGTACACATTGGCAGGACAATGTCCAAAACAGTGCACAAGAGGTCCCCAGCACACTTTCAGGCCAGCCAACAATGTAATGTATTCAACTGTCTTGTAAAAGCAATGTTTAAGCTTTTGGTGTGTGGCTGTACCTTTCAGGAGGACGGGGCTGCTTCCGGGGGGCCTGCTCTCTGTTTCTGCATTGTTATATTACTGCATGTCCCATGGTTGGGAGCTCAAGCAGTTTAGTAGGAAAGTATAACAACAAATGTGCACAGCGCTTGATTTATATATCTAATAAATATGATCCCAATTGTGCGCAACAATTAAAGCGCCCCCTAATAAACTAAAGTGAGTTTCCCCGCTCAGTTCCTTGCGTGATGGCGCCAACAAAGCCCCGCCTTTACCCATTATATCATCCAGGATTTTGTCAAAAGTCTACGGCCGTAGGGTTCTATTTAGAAGGACACAATATTTGGATTCACCACTGTTGGATGGACACTGTTAGTTGAGATTGTTGTATATTAACCACTTGCTGCCCGGAGCAATTTCATACATTTGCACACACATGATGATAAAATCTGGATTTTTGGCTAGAAAACAGCTTCGGACCCCCAAGCAATGAGATATTTTCTGAACTCGGAGGTCCTGCAGAATAGAAAGACGCTAGTTGCAATTTTTTATGTTGCACGGTATTTGAGCAAATGTTCATCAAACCTGTATTTTTAGGATAAAATACACTAAAATGAAGTTTAGTGCACAGAAACAGAGTATAGTACCCATTGTTTTGTGAAATATAAGAGACAGGGTCACGCCGGGTAAATAGATACCAAAAATGTCAAGCCTTAAATGTATGTACATACAAGGATAAAATAAAAGGGGCAACAAACAGTTGCGGCGATTGATTTTCAATGGTTCTGTCTATATATGCCTAATGGGTATATGATCCCGGTTTGAACATTGTTATATATTTTTTTTACATTTGGTTGCAGCTGTTTGTTGCCCCTTTTTTATTTGATCCTTGTATGTACATTGTAACACATATGTTATCTATAAATATGTAAAAATTAAAATAATTTGTTTTTTCTATCAAACTTCAAGCCATGGTGTCATATCGCTCATAAACCCCGGTATTTCTTGTTTTTGTTGTAGCCAATTGTGTTGTAGGGGGAGAGATCACACCTGGGGGGCCATTGGGCTAACTACTTACGCTTGTCTTTGCATTATTAGATATATAAAGCAACCCCGTGCACATTTGTTGTATTATCTGGTTGGATAAGTTACTCATAGCACTGCGGCTGTTCAGGTTGTGTTCATTCATATATCTATAGCGCGGTTTTGTAAGTTGGTAGTTCAGTAGGGATTCACCAATAACGATACTGGTATTGGCATCAGTGGCGATACCGAGTATTTGGGTGAGTACTCATACCCGCCCAAAAGCTCTTATACTTACCCCGCTAACGGAACATCCGATCAGAGTAAGATTCCCTCTGACTGTGGGAGCATGGAGCCGGCTTCCCGGCCAATCAGGAAGCCGGGTGGTGGGTCCTGACCCACCTTCTGGCCTCCTGATTGGCTAGGAGGCCGGCTTTACTCGTTGCTATGCAGCCAGGCTTCCTGACCAATCAGGAAGCAGGGTGGCACATCATGACAGTGTGACTTCCATATGTATTTGCAAATGTATGCAACAAAAAACTTAACCGGAACCAGACATAATTGTTGGGATCCGTCCCGGCAGCAGCGTCTGAGTATATAGAGAGCTGTAGCTCGCGGTATACTGAGCTTTGGGTGACGGGAGGACGCTAGTTTGTGTCCTCCCGTTAGCCTAAGGAGAACTATGGGGGAAAAGCCCTGACCTCATACTTCTCCTTTAAGGGGGGACATGATTTTCATGTACAAGATGTTCAAAGGTGATAGCAACATCAGCAACAAACTGTTTACGATTAACTCCGTAACAAAGACCAGAGGCCACCACCTAAAATCGGTAGAAAACAAATTCCAACACAAGGGGCGAAGGGGGGTTCCTGTCTGATAGAGCTGATAGTTGCTCTCTCCTCCAGTAGAGGTCACAGTTGGGTTCTGGTCTAGGAATGTAGTTCCGCTCTCCTCCAGTAGATGTCACAGTTGGGTTCTGGTCTAGGAATGTAGTTCCTCTCTCCTTTCCTCTCTCCTCCAGTAGAGGTCACAGTTGGGTTCTGGTCAGTCTTCAGATCTATACAACCCTTAAAGTGTAATGAAACTCATTTATTTGCATATATCTCCGTCTACCAAGCAGAAGATTTTTGCAAAAAGATTAAAAAAATTAAAAAGTTACCAAAAAGGTGATTCCTTCCCTCTGTCACCAACGTTCGGTCCTGCCTGAAGATCTGGTGCTTCTCGAGCGGCCGAGCAGGATGATGTGGCGGGCGCAGGTGCAGTAGAGATCTTTGGCGGGGAGAAGAGGAGAATCTCAGTGCAATGCTGGCCACAGACCTGACAACCATGGAACGACTTTCATCCTGCGAGGGTTGTAAAGTAATTTAAAAAACGTACGATCCGCCCATCTTGGACAGGCAGATCGTACTTGCGACAATCGCAAGCCACGCCCCCTGAGGGGCGGCGCTTCCCAAGACCGCAATGCTGAACCCGTGCAGCATTTATCTTACGAACATGCCACACACCAGCCAACAATCGTACAATTCTCGGCGGGTTTTCAAACATGTTCCTAAGATAAAAGTCGTGCGACTGTACAGTAGAAACGGTCGCACGGCTTCCACACACCTCGCGGGATTTCCCGTGATTATCGTACGATGATCGCAAGGTGTGTGGGCACCTTAAGTGATTCACGCAGCTGGCAGCACGCACGTTGGACAGACACCTGGGACACAGAAGACTGATGATTGGATCAAGAGGCATCATGTAAGGTAAGTCCTTAAAGCAACATGTGGGGGGGGGAGGGGAGTGACTTTAATATGATGGCAGACATATTACTGGACCCTAAATCCAGGAAGACAAATTCTCCCATAATTCCCGTCACCAGAAACACATCATAAGGTCCAGATGTCAATTATTTCACACGAACGCCCTAATATGTTGTGGCATTGCGTGGCACGGTGCCAGAGGGGCTGAGTGGCTCCAGGAAGACATTACTGGTACCAGGACAGAACTGCCTTTTCGGACCTTTCCTTGTTTTCTGGATCCTAGTTGAGATCCTGGAGCCGGGAGATTGCTTAGAGCTCCCGGTGGGAGGAAATCTCCATTCCTGGGTCCGGGCTTTAGTGGCAGCCGGCACCTGATTGTACACCTGTGTGCGTCCCTCATGAGGAGGGGGCTGGGATGTGTTCAGGGCCCCACCTGTGAGTCAGTGGAGTCCAGTGCAGCGGGGAGCTGCGGGTGTGTGGAGCCCACGGTGCAGGTTGGCGTGTTACTGAGAGTAGTCCTAACCCTAAGGGCAGAGACACAAACTACTGGAGGAGATCTCACCATTGTG
>NW_017310360.1:6071-23017 GCF_000935625.1 Nanorana parkeri | reverse complement strand
AGAGAGAGGCTAGGGAGAGAGAGGGAAGGGAGAGAGAGGGGGGGAGGGGGAGAGAGAGAGAGTTTTTTTATTGCTTAGTTCAGATAACTTGAACTAAGCAATACAATAAAAAAAAGGAACGCAACAATGGATTACTGTGCAAGGAAAAGCAAAGGGTTAACTTTCACGCTGACTTAAGAAATACTGCAGGCATAGAAAAATACCTGCCAATCGCCTAGAAACACAACTAATTGCCAACTTCCTGTTGGGGCTGATGGCACAGTGCCTTTGCTAGACTGAATTCCCAACCAGCGTTTTCAGACCTGCTTGCTGGACAACAGAACTCCCTCCATTCCTCTCTGCCCCTCTCCACATGCCCACATTAATTCCTTTCCCAGCAATAGAATGCCTTGACTCACAAGAGTCCCCTCTCACACTGTGTGTAGGGAAAGGGCTCTTGGGAGATGTAGCTCTTGGGGTGTGCCCCCCCTCAGTTAGAACTGACCTCCCAGCAGTTGCCCCTGGCCAATTTTACAACCTTAGTAATTATGATCCCGGGAGTAGTAACAAGCGTTTCTTACAACAGTAAGAAGAAATAAGAATACTGGGGTATGATCTAGAAGGGGGAAGGGAAGTTTGGGGGTAAATCTATGCAATGCCCTCGCATGGGCAAAACATGAGTTCACTTTAAACCAGTTATAGTAGGCCTTCACCCCAAGATTACCGTTTACAGCATATAACTAGGGATGCACCCATACCGGTTTTTAGGTATCGAGTAAGAGTACCGATATTTTTTTTCCCGGTACTGATACCAAATACCGATACCGGAAGTCCCTTTAAGGAAGCTAGGTGGCGTGTAATGACACGCTGCCCGCATCCCATGTTCCCTTGCCGGCTCCATGTTCCCTTGTCACCAGGTGACGAGGAAGCGCGGAGCCGGTTTTCTGGCGAGCCATTACACTTGATGAGGGAGCAAGGAGCCAGCTTACCGTCCAATCAGGAAGCCGGGCGGCGAGTCATTAGCACTTGATGAGGGAGCATGGAGCCGGCTTCCAGGCCAATCAGGAAGCCGGGCGGCATGTAATGACTCACCACCTGGCTTTGGGAAATCGGGAACAGTATCGGGAGCATTTTGGCTAATAGGAGTACTTGCCCAAATACCCGGTATTGGTGCATCCCCAATTATGACCCTCCATACTAACCTCCGCATTGGAACCTAGCTGAGAATGACTTTCACTCCTCTCCTGCAGCCTCCCGGGATGCCGACGAGGGAGCAGGAGGAGAATCTCTTCCATTCACATTGATAGACCTGGTGCGGAACTGGCGGAGGGATGCGCCGGGTCTATTTACTTACTATTCTATGATTGGAGGATACTATTGCCTCCTGGGATTGCTATGCTCCAATCATAGAACAGTATGCAATTGGAGTGAATTGAAGATGTGTGAAGGACCAGGAAGATGAAAGCCGGCTCCCCGTGACGTCAATGAGCACGGCGGCAAGGGACAGGACATGTGGTAGGACGGCGAGCCGAGGAGGGGAAGACAACGCTGGATCCATTGGCCTTGGAGTCTGTGTGGGGGGAGGGGAATCATTTGGGGAGGGAGCATTACATCATTTGTTTGTTACTAAACCGGAGTTCTCCTTTAATTACCCATCATGCTCCACTCCCCCGTACCTTTTTGAGCTTCTCGATTTGCCGGTTGCGGACAGCCGTGTTATCGATGGAGAGGACCTCCACGGACTCCTCCTTCTCCAGCTTGTACTTATTCACGCCGACGATGACCTCAGAACCTGCGGATTTCAGGGACGAGAGTGAACAGTGAGTGAAGAGGAAAGTCTGGGACGCCCCACATGGAAGTCGCCCCATGAAGAGCGCCCGGCGCCATTTATATAACAGGTCCATTACCTGCAGGACGACCTACCAAACCCACTCATATCACCAGATCTTAAAGGGGAACTCTTAGTCAGGAAATAACTTATTACTAAGCAGGTGTAATAGCCAATTGATGCCTTTTAATGGGCAGCCAGTCCTTGGTTCAGTCAGGGTCCCTTTGGACTGCAAGACTCCCTTTTTCTGAAGCTGCAGTGAATTCCCTAGGTGCTGGTGGTGCATGCTAACGGAGGGAGGAGCTTTGGGTTAGGCATCCCACCCAGCTCCTGGCAACCAGTGACGACACCAGCCATAGCGTCCCAGGTTGCTAAGAGCTGCGCAGAGAGATGCGTTTGGCCCTTAGGAATATCCTTGCCCAGGTCTTAGCAACCTGGGACGCTCTGGCCGGAAAGGGGGGGGGGCAGGGACGCTGCAAACATTGTACAGAAGAGCGGCTGTGCTCACCTGCCTGCCGCCCCCCAACCTGACCCACAGAGATGCCATCTGAGGTAACAGCCTCAGGATAGGGACGGCCCTGTGTACAGATACCGAGAAGACACCCGGCATACAGGATAAGAGAAGTGGTACTGTGCAGAGTCCATACATACAGAGTAAGAACAGATACTGAGAATGACACCCGGCATACAGGACAAGAGAAGTGGTACTGTGCAGAGTCCATACATACAGAGTAAGAACAGATACTGAGAATGACACCCGGCATACAGGATAAGAGAAGTGGTACTGTGCAGAGTCCATACATACAGAGTAAGAACAGATACTGAGAATGACACCCGGCATACAGGACAAGAGAAGTGGTACTGTGCAGAGTCCATACATACAGAGTAAGAACAGATACTGAGAATGACACCCAGCATACAGGACAAGAGAAGTGGTACTGTGCATAGTGAAGAACCGTCCCGTACAATTCTCAGGTCCAGCCATATACTGACTTATCTCTCCATAGAAGATTGCAACAATCCTGCCACTGCACTGCCACCTACTGAGCCAAACCTGTATATACACTCAGTGGAGGGATATAGGATCTGTGACACTTATCTGGCGTTATTGCGGTCTAGGAACGTCCAGAGTTATGTTGCAATGGCTGCGACAAATTCATAAAATACCGACTGCAAGGGTAATATTCTGACTCTGATTGTTGTATTAGTGATTTGTCCCTTGTGAGACCTCTATGCCCGGCCTGTATAAGCAGATATAATCACTGCGTACATCACACACAAGGGGAGGGAATACACAAAACGGTGCAATAGCCAAAACAAGCACCAGATGGCAGTATATTAACCAGCTAATAGCAATATGCTAGTAATGCTTAAAGGAGAACTATGAGGGAGGGCGCTTTTCACTCACCTCATAGTTCTAGCCGACCTGTGACAATGAGACTGTCACAGGTCGGCTCAGTAGATCGGGAAGTGAGCGAACACATACCGGCGTTCGCTCACCTCTCGATCCTGTCACTGCAGAGAGCCGTGACAGGGGAGTGACTGGATTCTCCCCTCCCCTGCCCGATCCGCCAGCGCTTACTGGGGGCGGGTACAGCTGGCTCTGCCTCTAGATAGGCAGAGCCAGCTGTCAGTCACGCAGCTGGGCGGATCCAGACATAATTGTCGGGATCCGTTTCAGCTGCGGCATCTCAGTATACTGCGAGCTGTAGCTCCCTATATACTGAGCCTAGGGTAACGGGATGACGCTAGTTTGTGTCCTCCCGTTACCCTAAGGAGAACTATGGGGAAAAGCACTGACCTCATAGTTCTCCTTTAACCTCCCTGGCGGTATAAATATCTCAGTATTTTTTCAATTTTTTTTTACTTTTGAACTTCTCGCCGGTTCCACCCCCCTGCAATGCCGGCGCTCGCAAGGAAGGAACCCGGAAGACGCTCGAGTGTGGCTCGGGGTTACCGCTTTTGATATGGAAAATTTACCCCCGAGCCACACTCAGGATTACCGCCAGGAAGGTTAAAAGAGAACTATGGAGTAACTTTTTTATACCATAGTTCCCTTTAGGGTCACGGGAAGACATATACCGTACTAACCTCCTCCCGTAACCCAAAGCTCAGTGTATAGCTTGCTATACACAGAGCGCTGCAGCCAGGGGGAGATCCCGACAATACTGTTCAGATCCACCCAGATGGCTGATTGACAGTGGGCTCTGCCTATCTAGAGGCAGAGCCAGCTATGCCCGTCCCCTCCCCAGTCCGTTCCGCCAGTCAGTGCTGGAGGATCGGAGCGGGGGGAATCCCTGCAGGGAGCTGTGAGTGACAGTCACCGCTCTCTGCAGGGAGATGATCGGGAAGTGAGCGAGCGACGGTATGTGTGCTCTATAGAGCCGACCTGTGACAGTCTCATTGTCACAGGTCGGTCAGAACTATCACTATACAGCGAGCCTAGGGTGACGGGAGGACACTAGTTTGTGTCCTCCCGTTACCCTAAGGAGAACTATGGGGAAAAGCCCTGACCCCATAGTTCTCCTTTAAGGAAATGAACTATAAATATTCTCAATTCACATGAATCTAAATATCAAGAGTTCTACTTTCACCTCCCCCCACCCCCCAAAAAAAGTATAAACCAGCACCCACCTGAGTCAATTCGGGCCTGCTTCCGGGCCGCGCACTCCTCAATACGGAGCTTGGGGATTCCCTCGGCCACGGCTCTGGCCATGCCACCCATTTCTTCTATTTCATCGATCAGCTGAGAAGAGGTAAAGCGTGGACATGGGGGGGGTGGGGGGGAGGGGAGAGGATCAATAAAAGGTATACAGATATATACAAATACAGTCACATAGAAATAGCAGGTCCTCATAACTTGTCACATTAAATATATACGTTTTACAACAGTAAAATAAATACTCCGGTCTAAAATAAAAGTCTTGCCTTCAAAACCAATGACACGGAATGAATCCTGCCTGTAGATCTGGCTCCACCACTCATACTGGGGAGACGGCTGTCCTACCTGCCTTACACCTATAACTGCGGACAGGTTCGCTTTCTGAAGGCCTGTGAAAATATAGGCCACCATGTTCCCTAGTTCAAGGACCCTCCCTCTGAACTGGAGCATGAGAAAAGCATGTGACATGAGGCTGCAGTCCCTTGCATAAGCGCTTGAAAAAGCTTGATGCCTCTGGCTGTAATGGATGATCTCTTGATGCCTCTGGCTGTAATGGATGATCCCTTGATGCCTCTGGCTGTAATGGATGATCCCTTGATGCCTCTGGCTGTAATGGATGATCCCTTGATGCATCTGGCTGTAATGGATGATCCCTTGATGCATCTGGCTGTAATGGATGATCCCTTGATGCATCTGGCTGTAATGGATGATCTCTTGATGCCTCTGGCTGTAATGGATGATCTCTGATGTAAGTGTTATTAATTCACTGGTTGTTCCTTACACTAGTCAATACATTCTTGGTGCCCATACACTGGCAGATCTGAGAATCAGGTGGGTGACTCTTTATCAGGACAGACAATAAACCTTTAAAGGGTAATTATGCTGCAAAACAGAAGCTGATCACATAGAGGGGACTGAAAGCAAGCATCAACATACAACTTTTAGATTGTAAGCTCTCATGGGCAGGGCCCTGCTTACCATTTGTCTTGACTTGTTTTGTAACTGTTAGGGATACACCGATACTAGTATCAGTACCAGTGCCAATAGAGGGTATTTGGGTGCGTACTCACACTCGCCCACATGCTCCTGATGCCTATCCCGATACTGGAACTTTTCGATATCAGGAAGCCGCGCGGCGAGTCCCGATTGGCCGGGAAGCCGGCTCCATGCCTATTCGTCACCAGGGAGCATGGAGCTGGCTTTCCAACCAATCAGGAAGCCGGGGGTGTGTGTGTGTGTGTGTGTGGTGGCGACTCTCCACCTGGCTTCCGGATTGGCCGGGAAGCCGGCTCCATGCTCCCTCATCACTTGGTGACGAGGGAGCATAGAGCTAGCTTCCCGGCCAATCATGAAGCCGGGGCGGCGTCTAATGACTCGTTGCCCTGCTTCCTGATTGGCCAGCTTCCCGACCAATCAGGAAGCCGGGCGGCGAGTCATTACCTGCCCCCTGGCTTCCTGATTGGCCAGAAAGCCGGCTCCATGCTTCCTCGTCACCTGGCGACAGGGAGCATGGAGACGGCTTCCCTGCTAATCAGGAAGCTGGGTGGCGAGTCATTACACGCCACCCGGCTTCCTTAATGGGACTTCCGGTATCAGCGAGTACAGGGAAAAAAATATTAGATACCGAAAAACCGGTATTGGTGCATCCCTAGTAACTGTAATATCCTACTTATATAGTAAAGCACTGCACAAACTGATGGCGCTATATCAATCCTGTATAATAACCATAATAAGGTATGCTGCTACATTTTATCTTCTCCATGGATGGTTTAATAACACCGTCATTTTACAAATAGATCTGCCTTGCAGCACTGGGGGTCCCCGGTTTGAATCCCAGTCAGGACACTATCTTCTTTGGGCGTAGGATCCGAAACCCAAACCGAAATACATTTTGGATCCGAATCCTGAAATAACAAAATACCCAAACTGAACCGAATTTTTGCAGCTTAAGGCCCGGTTCACACCTGGGCCTTTTTTAGCGCGTTCGAACGCTCTGCAAAACGCTCAAACACCGAAATCCCATTATTTCCTATGGGTATGGTTCACACCTGGGCGTATTACAGGCCGTATGAGCGCGCTACAAAACGTCCTACGCCCAAAGAAGTACAGGAGCTTCTTTGGGGCGTTTTTGTTGCGTGTTTCCATTGGGATACAGCCAAGGGGTAAAAACGCGCGACAAACGCGCATATTCGATACGCCTAGGTGTGAACCCAGCCTAAGGAGTTTGCATGTTCTCCCTGTGCTTGCGTAGGTTTCCTCTTGGTACTCCGGTTTCCTCCCACACTCCAAAGACATGTGCACTATGTAAAGTGCTGTGTAAATTGTGGGCACTATATAAATACCTGTAATAAATTAAATATATTCGCTGCTAAAAAAATAAATAAATAGCACTGTAATAGTTTCTGAAGGCCACTGTGGAAGATTGAATGTAAGGTGCGCACTGCCCTCTGCTGGCAATGTTATGTCATTGTTTCACACAGAATCTCTTACCTCAACTTTAATTAGTAATCACTTTATTTATTACAGGCAGTTATATAGCGTTATCACTTTACACAGCGCTTTACATATTGTACCGTCACATCAGCCCCGGCCCTCAAGGAGCTTACAATCTAGGGTCCGTATCTCACATACATACAGGGCCAAATTAGACAGCAGCTAGATCTGGTTACCTATGTGATCTGCCCAGCACCAGGAGATACTCCACATACCTATAAAGGTCAATGACATTAACAAAACTACTGGTCTGTAAGAGCTCACAGATCCATAATTGGGAGAGGTATGTGTTTGTATTAATTGTAAGTGCTTGAGAAGCCAGCAGGGGACATTCTACAAACGGCTGTCATCTAGGCTATCAAGGTGCATGCCCATCAATGGCAGAAGAAGGGGGGAAAAAAGGAAGCAGGGACTCAAGTAGGATACGTGATAAGAACCTCAAAAATGCAGGATTTGGCACCTTTATAGTTAACATAAACCCCATATTAGCCTATCCACCATCTAGGCAAACCTTTCTCAACCAGGGTCTCAAGGAATCCTTGAGTTCCTCCAGATGTTCCTATGGGTTCCCTGAGCAGGATCCGATTGATCTACTGCACGATGGTGCCTGCATAGTTCTGGGGCTGATTCTGGGGACCAGATGAAAAAAAATCATCATCATTGGTGTCAGTGGTTAGTTATCTGTCTGCACGTGGGGGGGGGAGGGGGGCATTCTTTCTACTGACCAACATTGTAAAGGAGCACCTCTCCCACTGACCACCAAAGTAAGGGGGACATTCTCTCAATGACCATCAATGTAAGGGAGTGCCTACTCCACTGACCACCAATGTAAGGGGGCAGCTCTCCAACTGACTAATAACGTAAGGGGGTCCTTGTCCCACTGACCACCAATGTAAGGGGGCAGCTCTCCCACTGACCACCAATGTAAGGGGGCACATGTCCCACTGACCACCAATGTAAGGGGGCACATGTCCCACTGACCACCAATGTAAGGGGGCACATGTCCCACTGACCACCAATGTAACGGGGCACATGTCCCACTGACCACCAATGTAAGGTAGTCCTTGTCCCACTCACCACCAATGTAAGGGGGCAGCTCTCCCACTGACCACTAATGTAAGGTAGTCCTTGTCCCACTGACCACCAATGTAAGGGGGCGCCTCTCCAACTGAGTACTAATGTAGGAGCCCTACTCCACTTCTCAGAAATGAATCTCCCCAGCAAGGAAACAGCAATAACAACCTGACAGGGGCTCTATTTTGTGTCTTGAGATACTGTACTCCTAACCTTCAGAGCAGCTTGGTAGACATCCTCCGTTAGACACTCCATCATGTAGGAACCTCCCCAGGGATCGGCTACTTTAGGGATTCCAGACTCCTCCTGGATGATAATCTGGGTGTTGCGGGCTATCCTGGCGCTCTTCACAGTGGGCAATCCCAGCGCCTCATCAAAGGAGTTGGTGTGCAGCGACTGAGTGCCTCCAAACACGGCGGCCATCCCTTCAATCACAGTGCGAACGACGTTGTTATATGGATCCTGGTAATAGAAGGTTCAAAGAGAACTTTATTCTTGTCAATTTGTTTTTTCATGTACGTGTTAACACCTTCCCGCTGGTAGAACACATATATGTGTCGCTGCACAGGTGACCCTTAACACCAGTTACACACACACATATATGTCAACTGGCCCGCTGTTCTGTGCTGACACTGCTCCCAGCATAGTGACGGAGAAGTCACAGAAGGCTCCTGAGTCACTGTTTAGAATTGAGGGCTGGTGGGACAGGCTTCCGATCATGTGACAGGCAATCAGAACAATCACAAGTTCGGGAGGCCCATCTCCTGTCACTCAAAACCCCTTATAGGGCTGATGGGGGGCCTGCGCCCGCAAAATGGCATAACACTATGGTACCCAAAATGATCAAATTGTGACACTTTAGGAGCCTCTACAGGTCATCAGTTAGACTCAAATGTAAATGAGAGACCAAGAATTATTTCTCTCACTCCAGCGTGCACAACAATGTCCAAAATGTGCTGCTCAATGGTTGTTTACATACACAAGTATACCCTATGCACACATTTAAGTTTGTAGGTGTGTGAGCATTTTAATGTTTAATCCATTCTAATTATTAACACTTAATTTTTGTTCCACTTTATTGCCATCACAGGTACATATGGAGACATCAGGGGTCTACTAAACCCCCAATATCTCCCCTGTTCTCTGCTCCAGCCAATAAATACTGTGCTCAGTCCGCTGTTTACTTGGCTTTGAAGCCTGAACTTTTGAAGCTCTGAACCCAAAAGTGCTCAGAGCTGAGTGCTTCCAGGTTCACAGTCTGCAGAGGACTTTCCTCAATGTCCTCCCGGTAGGAGCGGGAGAGCCTGGGAATCACAGAAGGGAGGGGTGTTCGGCAGGGGAAGGCGGCACCCTGTGAGTCCCGTGCCAATGTGTATAATCTCTTGGTGGAAGAGCTCTTTTTTAAACACATTTCAATTACCTTCCAATGTAATATATTCCTTGTGCACCATCCAAGTTTATAATATGAAAAATGGTGCCCCATGCATCATTCAACAAGTGTATATTCTCTTCAAAGACACAAACATATAGCTGGCAATCAGCAAACTATAGTGACTCATACCAACCAACTCTCTTACTTTGCCATGGCTGGTCAAGACTCATAAAAGATAAAAGGTAGCTATGGGTTATTACAGCTTGCTTGGCAAAGCTACCTTCTGCATGGCTTTATTAATGGAGACCTCAGACCTGACATCCATTGGATACCAAAGCCAACGTGGTGGGGTGTTATGTGTAGGGATAAGCTAAGGTTTGTTTCGAACTGTCAGTGCTGGCCTGATCCCCACCCCTGCAGCTCTGGGCGCTCTGTTAATAAGGTCATACAAAGGGTAGCTTTGCCAAGCAAGCTGCAATAAACAAAGCACATAAGCAAAGGGATGAGATACTGGTGACATAATTGACCTTATATGGACACGTGACCTCATTAGGTCAGTGTCAATGACTTAATATGGACCAAACCCAAGCTCATGCCTAGTGGTGTGTAATAGCGCGCCCTCACCTGTTCCGTTAGGGACCAGCCGGAGGTCTGGCAGTGGGCTCGCAGTAAGAGGGATTTCTGATCTTTGGGCTGGAAATGCTTCTCGATCAGATATGCCCACAGACGCCGCCCCGCTCTCATCTTCGCTATTTCCATATAAAAATTCATCCCGATGCCCCAAAAGAAAGATAATCTAATGAGAGAAAAAAAAAAAAGTAAATAAGCCTCACATGCACGCCATCCTGATAAAACCCAACAATGGCACATGTCAAGTGCTCATTTTGTACTAATAACTAGAGATGCACCGAAATTTTGGCAAAATGCCGAAAGTGCCATGACGGCTGAAACTGCGGGCAAACATTTGGTGCATTCCAGCTCCTCTCCTCCATACTGGGTGCCGGTCCGTGTGCCTTCTGATGCACCGGCCGGCAACAAGCAGGAATGAGAGAAGGTTTCAGCATGCCGAGCGGTGGGGGAGGAGAGAGCTGCCAGCGTTGCAGGAGGCCGAGCTCACCTCCCGACTCGTCCCCGTGTCAGGATAGAGAGCGGTGCGATCATTACAGGAGGCCGAGCTCTCCTCCCACACCTCCTGGCTCGGCCCCCTGTATCAGGATGGGGAGCGGTGATTGGAGGAAAGCTCTGTGATGTCACAGGAGGCAGGGCTCTCCTTCCACACCACCCTGCTCTACTTCCTATGACAGCCGATCCAGGATAGAGAGCGGAGTACAAAGATTCAGCGATCAGTGATCGCTGAATGTTTGTAAATAATTGGACATAGTATGAGTTACTATGTACCAGTTATGAATGAATAGGAAGTGACCTGCATCACTTCCTGTTCATTCATGATTGTGGATATAGTAACCATACTCTGTCCTCATGTTATGAATGACCAGGAACACTCAGTATAGAGGATTCCTGTTCATTTATAACAGGGGCTGGAGAAAAAGAGATTGAGGACTCTGTGTCTCTGTGGACTTTGTGTCCTCAATCTTTTTCTATTTTAAAAGGGAAATATCAGGGGTCTGTTTAGACCCCCAATATTTCCCCAAAGCCCATAACAGTAAGGTAAAAAAAAAAAATTTAATTTTTTTTCAAAAGGTTGGAAAAAAAAGAATATATACGTCATTCTCAGTTTTGGCCTAACAAAAGTGCGGTCTCAAAATTTTGGTGCATCCCTACTAATAACTATAGCTTGGTATCTCAGGCTCCATTCAATTCACACATGAGGGGTTGAACATAAAAACCAATGTATTGCAATGTGCATTGTTCAGACTATCGCGGCGGCCGCATGGTACGAAAGCGAGCGCCCCTCAAAATAGTCCAAGCGCGATTTTATGCGAAGATTCAGCTATAGTAATAGCTGCAAACGTGCAGAATCTGCGCGCATGTTACCGTTTGCATGATTTCGCTCCGCGTGAAAACCGCTACGTGTGAATGGAGCCTTACATAGTTAATGGTGGCATTTAAAAAAAAAGGAATGTCCTTATTTTTCCCCATGCCTTTATTATATTCTTTATCACATGCAGGCCAAGCTGTCCTGCCAAAGTGACAGGATCTGGGAACTGAAAACGGCCCCAATCCCAGACTTCAGTAGGGGTTTAAACAACTTTCTCAAGTGCGAACATGCTGATTGGGAAAATTCACAAGTAAAAAAAAAAACACAATGCAATACCCAGCAAAGAAAAGAACGACTTACCTGGGTGCAAATTCATCAATGGTCAGACCAGCTTTCAGCCCAGTTCTGCAATACTCCAATCCGTCAGCTACTGTATATGCCAGTTCCAAGATGGCGTCTGCTCCTGCTTCCTGCATGTGGTACCCACTGATGGAGATGGAGTTAAACTTTGGCATGTACTACAGAAAGAGAATCCAAATGGGATGGTTAATGACAGAACCAGGATCCACTAAATACAGAACAAGTCCCGGGAAACAAAGCCTAGGCTTCAGTTCCACGTTAAAGCCCTACTGAAGCGACACAAATAGATATTCAGTCAAATATACACTATATAACCTAAAGTATATGGTCACCTCTCCAAATGATAAGAGTTCTGTTGTTTCCAGTGAAGGGTCCTGTTAATACTAGGGCGGCTTGGGCAGCACAGTAGCATAACGGTTAGTGCTTCTGCCTTGCAGCACTTTCGGGATTCGTTCGAATCCCGGCCAGGTTACCATCTACAAGGTTTTTGCATGTTCTCCGCATGTGCTTCCGTAGATTTCCTTCGGGTACTCCAAAGACATGCTGAAAGGTTAATTGGCTCCTGTCTAAATTGGCCCTTGTACATATGCATGTGAGATAGGGGGACCTTAGATTGTATTGTCAAATTGTTGGTGCTATATAAATACCAATAATAAATACAGCATGTGAAGGCCCTTTTCTGTTCCACATGTCTGTCCCCCGTGTACAAAGCCAGCTCCATAAAGACATGGTTTGGTGTCGAGGTATGCGAGTGGCCTTCACAGAGCCGTGACCTCAGCCCTACAGAACATCTTTGGGATGAATTGGAATGTTGATTGAGAGCCAGGTCTTCTCATCCTACAACAGTCCCTGACCTCACAAATGTTCTATTTGTGGAATGGACATAACTTCCCACAGATACCCTAAAGTAAGAGGGGGAGCGTGTTTTTGTGCTGGAAAGACCGTGTAATCAGTGGCGTAACAATAGCCATAGCGACTCAGGCGGCCGCTACGGGGCCCGGGCACAGGGGGGCCCGGCCAGGACACCCCCCTGATGCCGTGCGGGCCGCCTGGGCCAATGTTCAGATCACCGTGATCTGTGCAGCGCTGCGTTCTTCTCCATAGCCGCTGCTGAGTCTATGAGAGTCAGCAGCGGCGGTGGAGGAGGCTGGACGTGGCGGGGAGAAGGCAGGGCCCGGGGGTCAGCATCAGAGAAGGGGGCGGGGCCGGTGACGGAGGAGGAGGCGGGCCTGCGACGGAGGACGGAGCGGGCCCGGCGACGGAGGAGGGAAGACGGAGGAAGAAGAGGCGGACAGGTAAGGAGTGTGACCAGCCCACCTGAGGGTGACCCTGCAGAAACCACCATAGAGATTCTATGGTGGGCTCTGCAGGGTCACCCTCAGGTGAGCTATGTGGGCTCTTCAAGGAGTGTAACTGGAAATCACAGAGCCCCATACAAAATTTTTCTATGCGGCCCTGTGATTTCTAGTTACGCCCCTGCTTGTAATCCACAAGGAGGAGCTTTATTAAAGAAAAAACAGCTAGAATCAACAACAGGTCCAGGAACCATCGACAGAAGTGGATAATTACAGAACATATGAGTGCTACTGTAAGATTCAACTTCAGTGACTGAAATTATTTACTAGACCATTCCTACTGTGGTGTCTTTTAGAAGCCAGAAAATGGTAGCCCCAAATCTCCATGACCTCGACTATGAAGAGCAGAAAGAAGAAGATCTTACTTGAGATGTGTACTGGAAGATATCAGCAATGATCCTCATGGAAGGCTCCGGAGGAAATATATATGTATTCCTGACCATAAACTCCTTCAGGATGTCATTCTGTATGGTCCCGGTCAGCTTCTCCTGGGGGACGCCCTGCTCCTGACCAGTGACTATGAACATGGCCAGGATGGGTATGACGGCACCATTCATGGTCATAGAGACGGACATCTTCTCCAGGGGAATGCCGTCAAACAGCATCTTAGTGTCCTCCACTGTGTCAATGGCCACTCCGGCCATACCGACGTCACCGTGAACCCGAGGGTTGTCAGAGTCATAGCCGCGATGGGTGGCCAGATCAAAGGCAACAGATAAGCCCTGCTGACCGGCTGAAACAAAACCAGACATAGTAAGTAACACAATACGAGGGGGCTGCAAATAGGAAGTATAACGATGTATAAACGTCAGAGTACAGCGATAGGTTATAGAAGAACTCAAGGTGAAAAGCAGGATGCACATCAGCCAAGAACAAAGTACAAAGCCTGACATGCATGATCTCTCTTTGTGGAAATGCTAGTTGCCTGGCTGTCACGTTGATGTCTTCTCTTCATTCTTTCTGTGTTACTGACCTGGAACAAGTATAGGGAGAAGTGACCTTTCTCAACCTGGCTGCAGCAGCACCCTAATGTGCCTTCTGGCTTCCTTTAGGGGTGCCTCAAAATTGTGTGGTAGTGGGAATGTGAGGTGAAGGGGGGAGAGCTTCTAAAGTAAAGATGATTATATCTATTCAGCATACCAAGACATTTTGGACTATTTCATGCTCCCAACTTTGTGGGAGGAGTTTGGGGACGGCCCCTTCCTGTTCCAACATGACTGCGCACCAGTGCACAAAGCAAGGTCCATAAAGACATGGATGGGGGAGTTTGGGATGGAGGAACCTGACTGGCCTGCACAGAGTCCTGACCTCAACCTAATGTGCGTGTAAAGGCCGGCGTCCCAATACTTTTGTCAATATAGTGTATGTGATATATGTTTTTGTGTGGGGTCCCCCTTAAAAGTTGTAACATTTTAGACTGGGGTGCCTCAAGATTTTACATACTTCTAAAGGGCACTGTGACTACAAAAAGGTTGAGAAATGCTGTTCTAGAGGACTCAGCTTTAGGAAAATATATATTTCTGGGGGGGAGGGGGGAGTTAGAAATCTTCTTTTGGAACATGTGTGCAAAAAACACAAACACAGCTCTGCAGCGAAAGGGTTAAGAGATTGACCACAGGAGCTGACGCTTACCTTTGATGTTGTCCCTGTAGAACTTGTTGCTCTCCTCCACTGTGCTGAAGCCAGCATACTGTCGTATAGTCCAGGGTCTGCGAGTGTACATAGTGGGGTACGGACCACGGGTGAACGGTTTCACTCCTGGAAGCTCCTCGGGGGTATCCGCTGTGTCTCTCTTGGTGTATAGAGGCTTGATGACAATGCCCTCTGGTGTATGCCACCTCAGGCTCTCTGGGTCTTTTCCCTTCAGCTGTTTCTTGGCTAGAGCTGCCCATTCTGGATGTAAGGTCTGATGGTGCAGGCGTCGTACGGAGGGGCAGCTGGAGAGTCTGAGGAAGGCTGGCAGTCTGCTGGGCACAGGGAGCTGATTTATGTTGCCCAGCACCAGATGCTTCACCCTCGTCCTCAACATGATCCAGAGGAGACCAGCAGTCTGAACAATTAGACCCAATACAAAACAGACATAAGATAATAGGTTATAAAAATTAAAGCTTTAAATAGAACTTTACATGTTTTTCATGTTTGATGAAATTTTACATTAATTGCATTAAAGAGGAACTGTGAAAGTTGTGCCCAAAAAAAGGCAGACAAAGGACAGTAATTGTCACCAGTCTTGTGCAAAGGGCAGGTCACCACCAGTCTTGTCCAAAGGACCTGCCATTGGTCTTGCCCAAAGGGATGGTCACCAGTCCTGTCTAATAGACCTGCCACTGGTCTTGTCCAAAGGAACGGTCACCAGTATTGCCCAAAGGAACGGTCACCAGTCTTGCCCAAAGGGATGGTCACCAGTCTTGCCTAAAAGGACTTGCCACCGGTTTTGTCCAATGGACCTGTCACCGATCTTGTCCTGTCACTGGTCTTCTCCAAAGGACTGGTCACCGGTCTTGTCCAAAGGACCGGTCTTGTCCAAAAGGGATAGTCACCGGTCTTGTCCAAAAGGGATAGTCACCGGTCTTGTCCAAAAGGGATAGTCACCGGTCTTGTCCAAAAGGGATGGTCATCGATCTTGACCAAAGGACCGGGCACTGGTCTTGCCAAAGGATAGTCTGCTCCAAATGACTAGTTATGAGTATTGCCTGTGGTCTTCCTACAGCTGATTTATTCGCCATTAATGACATAACATGCCTTGTTCTGCACTTGTTCTGTGTCTATATGGAAGTCACCATCATAGTAGAGGCAGAGCCTCCAACAAGGAGAACAGTGAGCAGCACAGTAGTGACAACACCAAATCTCCCGAGACCAGCAGTCAGAGGCAGCAGTGCCTTAGATCTCACGCTGCAGATATAAAGCTATGAAGATGTAGACACAGGAGTATCCAGACACACTCATATATCAGGAAGTGCACTGCTATTTTTCAGGAGGAATTTCAGATACAAGGTAACAATTTCAGGATATTGCTCAGGCACACAAACCCCCTTTAGATGTTAGAAAGGAGGGGAGAAGAGGCAAGAGTCGACTGCCAGGGGGAGCGGGGGATCAGGTAAGTAAAATTGCTTTACCTGATAACAGGCCAGGGCAACTCTGGCCCTCCAGATGTTGTAGAACTACAGACCCATGATACAAAAGAATATGGACACCGGCACTCCAACAGCAGGTAGAAGACATCTATTTATTGACGTACATGCAAAAGAACAAGTATTCTACCTGCTGTTGGAGTGCCGGTGTCCATATTCTTTTGTATCACTGAGATGGTGGCCATCCGTTGACTACCGCAGCACCCATATTATCCTGATGGATGAGCGATCAGGAGTGCAATGGGTACATGGACTGTGGCTATAGTCCCATGAGGCACTGCACTTTGACAGCCACAGGCATGACTCCCAGAGGCAGAAGGATCATAGGATTTGTAGTTTCATTACAGCTGGAGGGCCAAATTTGCACACCCCTGTCCTAGACCTGAAGGAGCATTTTATTCTTGCAGTGCAGAGATTAGCCCCAATGCAAGGGGAGTTTTATTTTCCCAGGAGACAGGCATTGATTTTTCCTATCGCCTACAAATCTTTCAAGCTGGTGACAGGGTCTCCTTAAGCCAGGGGTAGCCAAACTCCGGCCCTCCAGCTGTGGTGAAACTACAAATCCTATGATGCATCTCTCTCCGGGAGTTATGTCTGTGGCTGTGAGAATCTTGCAATGCCTCATGGGATTTGTAGTTCCATCACAGCTGGAGGGCCGGAGTTTGGCTACCCCTGCCTTAAGCCTTGCACCACACGGTGCTTCCAGCTGCCGCAATCCACTGTTGGACCTCATACAAACCTGAATTTCCAGGT
>NW_017310360.1:0-5722 GCF_000935625.1 Nanorana parkeri | reverse complement strand
ACAGTGCTCAGCACACCTCATATATGTAACATAGTCAGTACATAGGAGGTATAATAATCAGGCAAAAGCCATTTAACATCTGATCATCACATGTGGGGATGACCTTGGGTTCCACAATCGGTCTGAACCCAAAAGGAAGCTGTCAGTGCTGGCCCAATCAGATGCGGTCAATGACCTTGACCAAATATGTCACATGACCATATAGGGTCAATGATGTCACCATCATCCTGTCCCATTGTTTACATGCAGCTGTGGGGTGGAGCAGGGAATTCCCTGGCAGCAGCTGATTGGACCGGCACCGGCACCGCTTCCTTCTGGGTTTGGACAAACTCAAACGCCACTCAAATGGCAGCTACAAACGTTCTACTGCAACCTAGACGCACGCATATGTCCTGGTATTGAAGGGGTGTATACAGTATGTACTGAAAGGTTAAAGTACCCTGGAGCTTGTTATTAATATACAAAACACCCCCCTCCCCTCAGCAACCTGCTGCACCTGCCAATAATGGGACTTCAATGCCCCCCTGTCAGTGTTATGACCATGAAGAGGGTTTTGAGAACCAGACATGACATCACACAGAGTTATACAGGAAGTATTACATCCCACCACCTTTAATAACACCAGTCATCTGGTTCTGGTTCTGGTCTCCCCCACCCCCAACCAGGAACTCTCACCTCAGCTGCAACGTCCTGCAAGGTCTACACAGCCAGGGACACAGCCTGGACTACAATTCCCAGCATGCTCCGTTCTGAAGGCACTTCTGATTGCGTCACTTCCTCCGAGCACAGCCCACGTGCAACCGCCCCCGGCCAGCGAGGTCGCCTATTGGATCGCGTTGCCGGGTTGTTGTGTCACGTGACGGGACGCCCAGCGATACAATGTGACAAGCTGTCAGCGGTGATCACGTGGCGCACCTTTGGTTTATATTACAATCCGCGGTTGGGGTGATTCCGCACACAGAAGGGTTACAATGTACTAATAGGGGCACCGGAAAGTCCGTTTGCAGTTCTTCCCAATTAGGAATCATTTAATTTAACACATTATTACATTGAGTGATTCCTAATTGGGAACAATTGCAAGGTGACTTCCAGGTGCGCTGCCCAGAGCTGAGGTTGCTGGTTGAAGTTCACATCATCAATATAAATATTAATTATTGGACACAATTATGTTATTTGGAATTTTAAAAAAATTAACCCTTGCTGTGGGGCAACCTCTGTAAAATAGTCTCAACTGTGATATTTACATATGAATAAGCCGCGACTCATTCTCAACAAAAAATGCACAATAAAATAATATACTCCCCTTAAGGTTGGGGCTTGCCAGGCTGCGGAACAAAGGGGTCTCCCTGATGCCGCGCAGGCCGCCTGGGTCGCTATGGCATCTCAGGCTGCTGGCTGTCACTGGCGGCTGTGAGGAGAAACGCGCCACTGTTCAGGTCACTGACAACCCGTCAGTGATCTATGCAGCTGCGCATTCCTCCTCACAGCCGCTGCAGAGTCAGTGACAGCCAGCAGTGGCGGAGGAGTAGGCCGGAACCCAGCGGAGGAGGAGGAGCCTTTGCTGCACGTGGAATCGCAGTTTCGATTGGAATTTCTGGGACTTTGCAACCCTTATTTTGATGTGTGCACCATGAACTTGGAGAAAGTTCTCTTTTTTTTCACTTGGAAAAACGTTTTACTTTTAATTTCACCTTTGGACTGTCGTCTGATTATTTAATTTAATGTATTTATTTACATGATCGGTCCTATATACTGATTGATGTGGCACTTATATGTATATTTATTGATATCATATTTTGACACAAAATCTCTCTATCTGTCACTTTATTACGAGAGTTTCACTAATTTATTTATTTTGCAACAATTTGTATTGTTTGTTTATGCCATTCCCAATATAAGTTTTTTAGCGCTGTACAGTTGGATATTAACCACTCCAACAAAGCCTGCTGTCTGAACTACAAGTCAACGTCTGAACAATGCAACATTATCATTGCTTGCTGGAAGCAATGCATGATGGGATACGCGCAGCTCTGTACGCATTCTAAAAGAGATTGTGAACATAGCATATCCCTTCTGCAATAAAGAACTCTTCATTTTGTTTTTCAAATAAATTCCACTAAAAGAACTCCAGGAAGATAAAAAAAAAACATTCCCTTGCATTGGGGCTATTCCCCACACTGCAAGGGTTAAAGGAGAACTATGGGGTCAGGGCTTTTCCCCATAGTTCTCCTAAGGGTCACGGGAGGACACAAACTAGCGTCCTCCCGTCACCCTAAGCTCAGTATACCGCGAGCTATAGCTGGCGATATACTGAGAAGCCGCAGCCGGGACGGATCCCAACAATTATGTCTGGATCCACGCAGCTGCGTGAGTGACAGCTGGCTCTGCCTATCTAGAGGCAGAGCCAGCTGTACCCGCCCCCTTCCCGTCCGTTCCGCCCGTCAGCGCTGGAGGATCGGACAGGGGAGGGGGGGAATCCCTGCAGGGAGCCTTGAGCTCTCTGCAGGGATAGATCGAGAAGGGAGCGAGCGCTGGTATGTGTTCGCTCACTTCCCGATCTACTGAGCCGACCTGTGACAGTTTCATTGTCTCAAGTCGGCTCAGATTATGAGGCTGAGTGAAAATCACTCACCTCATAGTTCTCCTTTAAGTGCTTGTTTTGTCTAGGGGGGGCTCAAATACCCCTGATCCTCCGTCCGGTCTGGCTGCTAGACCGGTCCCCACAGCCTTTTCTTCCCCGGGCTCCGGCAGTCTAAGTACTGCTGACTTCATCACGTCTTATGCAGGTCCATAGACTTGCATTAGACATGAGGATGCCAAGGGACAAACCACATCCAGGGGGGGGGGGGGGCAGGGGGGGGATTATATTGTCTTTATTTGAGCCCCCTAGACAAAACAAGCAGTTAACCCTTCCAGTGCAGGGATAGGCCCACTACAAGGGGTAAGGTGTTTTCATTTTCCCCCGTGATCTTCTTGACAGAAATGCAAGTTAAGAGGTGATATAACCTTCATTAACACATTAACACACCACAAACAGTTCCCCACCACTAATCTGCCGTTTACAAGCGGCAACTATCATAAAATAATAATTATTATAAGTTTATTTAAGAGGGTGTGTTTAGGGGCGGAGTTAAGCCCGAGGCAGGGTAAGGGTTAGGTGGGGCAACTGGTGGCTAGTAACTCTTGAGGCCTGGCTAGTAGCTCAGGACTTGAAATTTTGAGCCCTGACATAAAATAAAACAGGTCGGCGGGAGTCTTTTTTTAATATATTTCAATGAGTCGGCGGTGGCGTGGGCAACGCTGGACCTTACGATTATGTCGCTGGATCCATTTTTGGGATTTTTTTTTTTAATTAAAGGAATTGTCAAAAACATTAGGGGGGACCCACATTGTTTTACCCATTTTGGGGGGGGTGGAGTTCCCCCTTAAAATTCCTACCAGACCTAAAGGGCCTGGTATGATTCAGATAAGTGAAGTGACTGGTGGGAGAGGGGCAAGAGTAGATATACTTACTTAGGAGGATGGGGTTAAAAGGGTAAGAAAACTTTGTGGAAATGTTTCCTTACCCTTCAAGGGTTTGTGTAGTTGCACTTGCACTGGAAAACTTTCTAAGCTGCTTCTTATTTGCTTTTGACTTTCTTCTGAGTTGCTTCTGACCTGCCTCTTGGCTGCTTCTGGCTTGTTTAGCATGCCCATTGATTTGCATTGGAAGAAAAGACCGTGTACGGAAGCCCTTATTGAGGATTGTTGGGACCCCCCTATGTTGTGAAGGTATCTGTATCAGGGGACCACACTAGGTTCAGGTGTGGAGGACCCATTTTAACAATAAGCACTCCTATGCTGTGGCGTAACAATAGCCATAGCGACCCAGGCGGTAAGAGCTGGACAGGTAAGGAGTGTGACCAGCCCTCCTGAGGGTGACCCTGCAGAGCCCACCATAGACTGTCTATGGTGGGCTCTGCAGGGTCACCCTCAGGTGAGCTATGTGGGCTCTTCAAGGAGTGTAACTAGAAATCACATGGCCCCATACAACATTTTGCTATGGGGCCCTGTGATTTCTAGTTACGCCCCTGCTCCTATGCCCGGGATCTTAGCTCGTGAAACGTGTGATATGGTTTATTCATGTTTATAATGTGCATATGTCCAATAATGGGCCAACTAGCGGGTCCCGGAGGGTAGTTTGGATGAACTTTTTTCTTCTGTCCGTATAAAACAATCATCAGAAAAATAAAGGTGACAATGGCGAGGACAGCGGTGGCCCGATCCATGAGATACATGTCTGCCGCAAAACCTGAAAGCAAAGACAAAAGTGAAAATGACAAACGTGCACAATTACAGGATTAAGAAAAAATATTTTTAGGCCGTACGAAGTGTATTGACTGTATGGACGGTGTTGAAACTTCCCAGCCAGAGCTCAGTTTGTCTGCAGTCTACGGATTTTTGATTGGATGCCATGAGTAGCTGTGCATTTCACATTGGCCTTTGCTGTATGCGCCATAGTGTTGCCACCCGTTCGGGATTAACCCGCACAGTCCGGTTTCTGAGTCCTGTGTCCGGGCGTCAGGCCAGCTGAGCCGCCATGTGTCCCTCTGCCCAATTTCAAATGACATGGCCTAGTTTCATACTCCCCAGGGGTGCAAACTCTCCTGTGTAATCCAAATTTACTTTGTGATCACTGAGTATTGAAGGCATACTCCACCTTTTGGACCATGTTTTCTGTTACACCCATATTTAGGGTGGAACACAAAACATGGTGGCATGCCGAAGCCTTCCACTCTTCAACTGCGCCCCCCTCCTCCCCACTTACCTAAATTGCAGGGTGCCACTACCTGCAGCATCCTGCTGTTTTTTTAATGTAGGCTCTGCCCATACACCCACATCATCCAATCAGAGATTGATTCACAGGGGTCTGTGAATAGAAAGACTACATGTTCCATCTGTCACTAGTCTTTCTGCGTTGGGGAATACTTGTGTAAGCTATATGCAGGTTTATGTGAATCCCGGTGTATACCCCCGTAGAACTGAACACCAGGGCCGGATGTACTCTCTCTGCTGCCCCAAGGCCAGGTTCCTCAATGCACCGCCCTACCCGCCAAACCCACACCCCCCACCATGGAGAATGAGAGACCTTCAGGCTGCATACAAGTGATCTCGGCGACATCGCCGGGATCACTTGTACAAAACAAGCGGCGGCTTCCCTGCTGTACATTTAGTTCTGCTTACCCAAAGCAGGGCTAAATGTAGAAATCAACCACCCGCCCGGCGCCCGGAACTGCATGTCCCAGGTATCGGGAGATAGGAATTCCACACCCTGCTGCCCCTCTACTCCCTGCTGCCCCAAGGCCGGGTTTTGGTTGGCCTTGTGGGAAATTTGGCCCTGTGGGCAACTATATGCAGCACCTAGGCTTCCCGGGAGCAATAAAAAAAAAACACAGAATTGTTACATTGTATGCCCCAGTGTGCCCATGTGCATGCTTCCTGAAGGGCTCATTCACATGGGCGTGCACATCAATACAGCCTGCATGCCCGTGCAGAGACCCTCTACCCATTCTCCCCTCCTGGGAGGGACCGGTGCTGCATGTAGTTGCATATAGCAGCCTTTACCTCCCTACTGTTTACATGCAGGGTCCAGGTTCCCACACTTGGGCACAAACAGTGTGCGTCCAAGTGCGGACACCCAGACCCAGTGTGCCGCCCCAATAGGGGCATAGAATATGAGATG
>NW_017310359.1:11906-23089 GCF_000935625.1 Nanorana parkeri | reverse complement strand
GCTAGCAACCCAGCAGTTGAAAATCAAATCAATATGAAAAAATTGCAATAAATGCAAAAATGGCTTGGCCAGCTGATTTGAAAAATGTTCCGGAGGGCTTGGCAGCGAAAGGGTTAAGGATAGTTGGGATATATGGGTTAACCCAGTTCCAGCCAAAACATTCCATTTAGATTTTATTAGAGTGTTAAAGTGCAAGAATATTTGCCAGGCTTTTGTTGCAGTCTCTGTCCTTTTTGGGGACATTTTTTTTCTCACTTCCTGCCAAAAGACAGGCAGAGGCGGCTCTAGACTTTGTGAGACCTTAGGTGAAACTCAAACGTGAGCCCCCCACTTACACCCATCATGAAAAAAAAATGTATGCAATAATTAAAAATTAACTGTATACATTGTATATTGTAAGACTAGCGTTTAATCCCAGCAGCCAGAAATTTACAGCTCCTAGAGTTGGATTGTATTTCTGTCTCATATCTAATTCTAAAAATAACTATACGCAAAAAACCTTCACCCTATGGAAGTAACGTGTCGGTAGTAAGTAGCCCACCGAATGCAGAGGTCAGTAATAAGTAAGTCAAAGAGGTCAGTAGTAACGCGCAGAGGTCAGATGTAAGGAACGCACCGAGTGCAGAGGTCAGTCAAAAATAACGCACAGAGGTCAGTAGTAATGCATAGAGTGCAGAGGTCAGATGTAAGGAACGCAGAGAGTGCAGAGGTCAGATCTAAGGAACGTACAGAGCGCAGATCTAAGGAACGCACAGTTCAGTAGTAAAGAACGCAATAAATCCTACTTTCCTATTACTCAGTATGGGGTGGCATGGCATGGGTTATATGTGACCGCAGTCTGGCATTTAGAAGGATCTCACTGATATTGGGCAGCTGGATTTTTTACCTTTTTTACAAAATTTAGCAGCAGATGTGAACAACGACAACAGTATTTGAAAAAAAGAATGATCGTTTTTGGGGTTTTTCCAGCATGCCTTTTTCTATTTTAAAAGAGAGGTGCTTCTAAAATAGAAAAATGCATGATGAAAAAACAAACAAACAAAAAAAAGACCATTCAAACTGCTGGGGGGGGGGAATACTTTCTATAAACACTGTAATGTCTGTTTAGAAACGTCTGTGTCCTGGGTGCTTTATATCACGTACAGTTGTGTGAAAAAGTGTTGGCCCCCTTCCTGATTTTTAATTGTTTTGCACGTTTGTCACACTTTAATGTTTCAGATCATCAAACAAATTTAAATATTAGTCAAAGATAACACAAGTAAACACAACATGTAGGTTTTTAAAAGGAAGGTTTTTATTATTAAGGGAAAACAAAGTCCAAACCCACATGGCCTTGTGTGAAAAAGTGTTTGCCCTCTAAACCTAATAACTGGTTGGGGCACCCTTAAAAGCAAGAACTGCAATCAAGCGTTTGCGATAACTTGCAACCTTGGAAGGTTTTCGAGCATGAACCGCCTTTTTAAGGTCATGCCACAGCATCTCAATAGGATTCAGGTCAGGACTTTGACTAGGCCACTCCAAAGTCTTCATTTTGGTTTTCTTCAGCCATTCAGAGGGTGACTTGCTGGTGTGTTTTGGATCATTGTCCTGCTGCAGAACCCAAGTTCGCTTCAGCTTGAGGTCATGAACAGATGGCCGCACATTATCCTTCAGGATTTTTGGTAGACAGCAGAATTCATGGTTCCATTTATCACATCAAGTCTTCCAGGTCCTGAAGCAGCAAAACAGCCCCAGACCATCACACTACCTCCACCATATTTTACTGTTGGTATGATGTTCTTTTTCTGAAATGCGGTGTTACTCTTACGCCAGATGTAAGGGACACACACCTTTCAAAAAGTTCACCTTTTGTCTCGTCAGTCCACAGAGTAATTTCCCAAACGTTTTGGGGATCATCATGATGTTTTCTGGCATAACGGAGATGAGCTTTTATGTTCTTTTTGCTCAGCAGCGGTTTTCGTCTTGGACACGCAAAGCCTTTGCTGAGCGAAGCAAAACTATCCGGCACGGAGCTTTGCGTGCAGTGTGTGAGCTGAGTGCAGTCAGATGATTGACTGCACCTTCAGCCAATCGGCTCGTCAGTAACAAGCTCCGCGCTGCTTCGCGTGCAGTGTGTCACAGTCTTTATGGTGGAGTCATGAACACTGACCTGAACTGAGGCAAGTGAGCCTGCAGTTCTTTGGATGTTGTTGTGGGGTCTTTTGTGACCTCTTGGATGAGTCGTCGCTGCACTCTTGTGGTAATTTTGGTTGGCCGCCCACTCCTGGGAAGGTTCTCCACTGTTCCATGTTTTCGCCATTTGTGGATAATGGCTCTCACTGTGGTTCACTGGAGTCTCAAAGCTTTAGAAATGGCTTTATATCCCTTTCCAGACTGATAGATCTCAATTACTTTCTTTCTCATTGTTCCTGGATTTCTTTGGATCTCGGCATGTGTAGCTTTTGAGGATCTTTTGGACTACTTCTGTCAGGGATACCGGCACAGGTGACCCCACACCTGCGCAGGTACCCACACAGGCAGACCAAACACGTGTGACGACACAGGTCAAGGCAGAATGTATGATATACCGTTTTAATATGCCAACCAGAATGATACAAACAGAAACAAGTCTTAGCAACCAGCTACATCTAAACAACACCACATGCAAGAAGAAACAGGCAAGCACACTCAGGGAGCAAAGCAAAACACCAGGCCAACTAAGGGACAAAAGGTCAGGGTGCAAGGAGCTAACAGGACTCAGGAATATAAGCAGGTCACGGACAACAAGCAGGGAACATACACAGGATACAGGACTCGAGAACAGCAACAGGTTTACGGGACTCAGGGGAAACAGGAAAGAATACTGAGCCACAGACCTTACTGCAGGGAGGGCTTAAGTAACCTACCAGGGAGCACCAGGTGGTGGATGAATGGTGGCAGCTGAGAGACACCTGCAGGTGAGCACTGGAGTTGCAGTTTCCAGCACCACCCAGTGGAGGTCTGGTACCTAGCAGTGCCTGGCTGCCTGGAGACCCCCGCAGGTGAGTACAGAAACTGCAGGGCTTAGCTCCAGCGCCACCTGGAGGCGCTCTGGTTCCTAACAACTTCACTTTGTCAGTCAAGTCTTATTTAAGTGATTTCTTGATTGTGAACAGTTGTGGCAGTAATCAGGCCTGGGTGTGGCTAGAGAAATTGAACTCAGGTGTGATAAACCAGAGTTAAGTTATGTTTAAACGGGGGGCAAACACTTTTTCACACAGGGCCATGTGGGTTTAGATTTTGTTTTCCCTTAATAATAATAACTTTCCTTTAAAAACTGCATGTTGTGTTTACTTGTGTTATCTTTGACTAATATTTAAATTTGTTTGATGATCTGAAACATTAAAGTGTGACCAACGTACAAAACAATTAAAAATCAGGAAGGGGGCCAACACTTTTTCACACAACTGTATATGATCCGTCACCAACCCGGCCGGCTCACATTGTTTTGGGGCAGGAGCAATGCAGTGCAATCGCCGGCACCTAAACGAGTGACACATTAATGCCTGCGTTCTGGTTCAGTGCGATCTGCACAAAATAGAGCATGCAGCATTTTTTCAGAGCGCACTGGACCAGAACGCCTGCACTAATGTGCCACATGTTTGGGTGCTGGCGATGCCCCAAAACAAAGTGAGCCGACTGGGTTGCGTTCCAGTGCATTCCAGGGGCCGAACGTACTGCAACGCACTCTTTATGGCTGGACTGGGCCCTTAGGGCTTGTTCACCAATTACGGTGCATTCCAGAGCAGTAGCTGCTGGAACACACCGTAATCGCTCACAAAACGTCCCCCTGCGTTCTGGGGTGGGAGGGGGCGTGGAGGTGCATTGAAGTCAATGGCACTGCAGCCATGCCCCCTGGCCGCATTGCGATCGCAGCACCTGAATGCGTAACACATAAGTGCCTGCGTTCCAGTCCAGTGCAATCTGCACAAAATAGTGCTTGCAGCATATTTGCAGATCGCACTGGACAGGAATGCATGCACTAATGATCACACTGCGGGCGGGGGCGTGGCTGCAGTGCCATTGAGTTCAATGCACCATCACACGCCTCCCGCCCCCAAAACAAAGTTAGGCGGTCAGGTTGCGTTCCAGAGGCTGAACGCACGCTCCTTATGGTGTGACTGGGCCCGTAGGGCTTGTTCACACCAATTACGGTGCTTTCCAGAGTGGTAGATGCCGCGCATCTTCTCCCTCTCTTTGACAGCTGCAGGAAGGGGGTGGGGGTTGCGGTGCGGAGGCTGGGGGGGAATTGCCGGCGCGGCGGCGCCCCATTCTCCCCTTTAAGAAATCGCTGCTCCCAGGGTCAGGTTGGTTGAAGCTGCAGAGGCGAGTTAGGCGGCTTCGAGGCCCTAGGCGACCGCCTAACTCGCCTAATTAGAGAGCCGCCTCTTGAGACAGGAACATACATTAATTATCTGCCTGTTGCTGACTGTTCCCTCATTACGGAGATTTTATTTAATGTCGATAAGATCTGTTTCAAATGCCAATATCTGCAATTACATACTTCCCTAGACCAGTGACATGCAGTGCATTTGGTGCTGGGTGAGGCATTCCTCACCCCAACCCGGTCACCAAGCTATGTGTGGAGGAGGGAGGGAGAAGGAGGACACAGGGAGGAGCCTCACTTGCTCGTCACTGGTGAGGAATTGAGATCGATGTTCTCAGTGGGTTCTTTTTTTTTTTTTTATTGGACAGCTTGGACCAATGGCGCTTTGGGGTCCTCCTGGGTCTCCTACCATAGCATCCCTTTTCAATCAGATGGCAATGTATAGTGTGAGCTGACACAGTTGTACCCTGTGCCTGAAGGTCAACTTTAATTTGTCTGGAAGTTGATCAAGGGTCTTTATCCACCATTTGAACAATCCTTTTTTGCAATCTTTGATCAATTGTTCTTTTGTCCACATCCAGGGAGATTAGCTACAGGGTTGTAAACTTCTTGACAATGTTGCGCCAGTTGACTCAGGAACATTAAAAGGACATTTCCACCTTTGCGGAGGCATTAAAAAAAAACATATGCCAGCAATGCACAAAGAGTGTAGATGATGCCGGCATATGCAGATCCTGGATATAAGCACAAAAACATACTTTTTGTAGTTGAAATCTATAATATGCTGCGCTTGGTGTATAAAGGAGGAATTATACCAAAGGGGTCACAACGAATACACCCCACCCAAATGGAGACACGATAGAAGAGAACAACAGAGTCATCAATCATGGAACCAGGGAAGATTCTATACCCAACAACAATGGTGATACAGGGGAAGAGGAAGAAGAAATCTCATAAGAGGGGGGCGAGAGGAGGAAAGGGAGTACGGAGGAGAGCAGAGGTGGGAGCGTTAGGAAAAGGCATCTTTAACCTGAGCTCTACCACTCTCACTCAGGAAGAGATCCAAGTACTAGACATGGGTCTAAAATTTGCACCCATAAATAATTTGGACAAGTTTGGTACCTATATGGATTTAAACAAGTTTACACGAAAACTCAACATTAAGAGACATTTTGCTTCCAGACCAGTGATTCCCAATAACGAAAAAGATAAGCAGGAAAGATTCAAACATTCCACGTTAAGGAATAAATCCATTTTCAACCCCAATTCCAGGTCAAACTATCACATTGAGGTATTCAAAGTTATGGTGGAAGAAGAACTGAGAGGGCTAAAGATACAAAATAGGAGTTTTATAGATAAAGGATTGAAACTCCTAGAAGAAAAGAAAGATATTGTGATTCGCCCCGCAGATAAAGGAGGAGTGGTAGTCCTACTCGACAAAACCTACTATGAAGAAGAGATGGCAAACATCTTAGGAGATCAAGATACATACAAACAATTGAAGAAAAATCCAACCACAGATATTAAGATACAATTGAAACAATTATTAAAAGATGGGTTAAAAAGGAAGTTTCTAAATAAAAAAGAGTATAAATACCTGGTACCCACGGTTGGAAGAGTACCGGTGATATACTTCTTACCCAAAGTTCACAAAAACCCAACCAGACCACCTGGAAGACCGATAGTCAGCGGAATAGGTTCGTTGATATCACGTCTAGGTGAATACATTGACTGGTTTTTGCAACCATTGGTTAGATGCACCAGAGCCTACCTGAGAGATAGTGGGGATATCATAAATACACTTTCGACCATAAGATATGAAGAAAATACAATTTTAGCAACTATGGATGTAGTATCGCTCTACACCAATATAACACACACAAAGGGATTGGAGGCTATCAAATGGAGCCTGGCCAAATTTTCTGGATTAGAAGATACGCAGATCACCTTTTTGATTAAATGTACGGACTTCTCACTCAGAAATAATTACTTCTGGTACAAAGGAGAATACTATACCCAAATTAAAGGCGTGGCGATGGGGGCAAAATTCGCTCCAAGCCTCGCGAACCTATTCATGGCCAAGTGGGAGGAGAGCACAATTTATGAACATAAATGGCTAAAGCTACAATTATGGAAGAGGTTCATAGATGATGTGGTAGTAATTTGGAACGGAAGTACTACCTCCCTGGAAGAGTTTTTTAAACATCTTAACTCCAACAGAGAAGGAATCAGCTCCACCTATAATTACAGCAAAGAGAACATCAACTTCCTGGATTTGATCATACAAGGGAAAGAAGACAAAATAACCGCTAGAACCTACTTCAAACCAACCGATCAGAATGGTTATATATCGATGGGCAGCTGCCATCATCCATCCTGGCTCAGAGGTATTCCGAAGGGCCAATTCATAAGAATGAAAAGAAATTGCACCAGGATTGAAGATTATGATGAACAAGTGTCTATAATCCAAAACAGATTTTTGGAGAAAGGCTACAACAAACAAGAATTAGATTAGAACCAAACTAAGAATTAAAGAGTTAGATAGGAAAGACATGTTACAGCCTGTCATACGGAAACAAAAAGAAGATCAACCTACTTTGTTCATTACAGACTTCTCTACCCAGTACAAGGAGTTTGAGCAGATCCTCCAAAAGCATTGGCCGATCTTATTGAAAGACAAAATTTTGGGTCCACTGATTCAGAAAAGACCTAAAGTAGTATACAGAAAAGCCCCAAACGCTAAAGATTTATTAGTACACAACATAATAGATCCCTCTAAGAAAAACGTCTTGTTTTTCGAGGGAAAATGCTTTTTTTCCGTGTGTGGGATGCAAAGTGACAGGTAAAAAGAAAAAAACAGTAGAATTCCAATCCAATTATAATAAAAGAGTGTTTCAGATAATAATATTTCCTGTAAAAGCATACACGTTACCGATATGATAGAGTGCCCTTGTGGCCTCCAGTATATAGGAAGGACAACCCGAGAACTCAGGGTCAGAATAAGGGAACATATCAATAACATAAAAAAAGGGAAACATGGGGGGCGTGGCTAACGCATGGCGCTGAACGGTCGTACTTAAGCTGAGCTCCCACTTCAGCCCACGAAAAACTGCCATAATATTACTTACCTGACTCTGAAATCTCGGTCCACCGGTGTTCTGACATGGGACGGAAGAGCCAACGCTCCTCTGGAGCGAAAAAATCTACCTCTGGCACCTTGAAAAGGTACTTGATCGCAGACAGGGGATCCTCTCAGGCCTCATCCTCCCGGCCTACCACGAGGCAGGCACCCGCCGCCAGATTAGAAGATCTCACAGCCCAGGTAGCGCCGAGACCCCCTGACTCACCAGACTCTACAAGCGAGTCGGACTCCCCTTCCTCCCCGATACTGATGCAATCAGAGCTACAGGTGTCGGAGGTCATGAGGGATCTCCCGACGAAAACGGACCTGGCCCACATGTTCCAGGTCCTGGAATCGTCACTTAAGCAGGACCTGTCCAATGTGCGATCGGATCTGTCGCATCTGCTGACTAGGGTGGAGGAATCGGAAGCCAGGCTGGATGAGCATGACAGGGCCCTTCGAGACATCAGGGATACCCAAGGTCAAATGGCCTTGGCACAGCGGAACCTTCTCTACAAGGTCGAGGACCAAGAGAACCGCAACCACTGCAACAACTTGCGGATCCGGGGCCTCCCTGAGGCCACGGCGGACTCTGATCTACCAGCCTCCCTGCAGGGCATATTCAATTCGATCCTGGGCAAACCGGTCTCCACACCCATAAGCTTCGATAGGGCACACAGGGCCCTATGCCCACGCAATCTCTCCGACTCTACCCCGAGAGACGTGATCTGTCGATTCCATAACTACAGCGACAAGGAAGAGGTATCACGGAAGCTGAGAGGGATGTCGTCCATAGACTTCGATGGGGCCCAGCTGCACATCTTCCCGGATCTGGCCAGAGAGACCCTTGAGCGACGTCGGGCCCCACGCCCTCTACTGGATCAGCTTCGCCGAGAGGAGGTCAACTATCGGTGGGGTTTCCCGGCCAGCTTGATTGCCCGGAAAGGAGGTCGCTCGGTGGTGCTGCGCTTCCCGGAGGAGCTAGAAGCCTTCTGCTCAGATCTCAATATCCCTGTGCCCGCACTACCAGGCTGGATTAGCGGGGTGCCGGAACCGGGAACCGGAATGCCAAACAGCTGGCGTACTCCTCCAAAGAAGCGGCGATCGGGGAGATCGGAGGCGCCTGCAGGACACGGGTGAGACTATTTGCTTATCCCTATGATTCTCCCCAGTTGATGCACGCACCAACTCCTCCAGTGATTTTGGAGGACCTTCCGTTTGTTGGCTCGGTGGTTTCCCTGTTCGGAGCTGGATGGAGCAAAGTCGTGCCCCAAGTTAGAGTTTTGATCTCAGATCATGTTGGGATTCTTCCTTCCACTTTTTCAGTGTTCAAGATTTTTACTTTCCATTTTTTATTGCGGTTTTCTTTCCTCATTATTGCGGCATAAGATGACTATACCTTGGCGTTGTGCTCGACATCGCCATCCACTGGTTTTTGGGCTGTGGTCTACGGCCTGCTTATGTTACCATACTGTGGACGTTTCATCGTTTGGAGCCCCTGGGTTGCTATGTCCCCCCCCTAAAGGCATATGGTTGCCGGGGCTTTGTTCCCAGGATTGGGGGGAACTGCACGGCAGGAGTGTGGCGCCTGCTATGCAAACACAGAATGCCGACAGCATCAACGTCTGCTGTCGTCATGCTATCGTATATATATTTTGTATCCCCAGACCAGACCGGATTCATACCGGGTCGGGAGGCTAGGGACAACTCTCTACGCACCCTCCAGATCATAAAGTGTGCCCATGGGATGTCGCAGGCCACCCTTTTATTATCAACAGACGCGGAAAAAGCATTTGATAGGGTGGCCTGGGACTTCATGCTGGCAACGTTGAGGATCATGGGATTGCGTTCGGGAATGATGTCCAGGATTGCGGCGTTGTATCAGCATCCCGTGGCTAGGGTGAGGATTAACGGAGTGCTCGGCCCCCCTTCTCCTTGAGAAATGGTACCAGACAGGGGTGCCCTTTATCCCCCCTACTGTTTGCCATCTCCTTGGAACCTTTTCTGTCCACCATTACTCGTAACATTAACATACAGGGGGTGCAGGTGGGCCCTAGGGAGCACAAGTATGCAGCTTACGCAGACAATATTTTATTCTATGTTAGAAATCCCCGCATCTCCCTCCCAAATCTATTAGAGGCATTAAAGACCTATAATCTCGTGTCAAATTTTAAAATTAACACCTCAAAATCCACCATTCTTAACTTAATGGTCCCTACCGCAGAAGCAAGAGCTCTGAAATCCCACTTTCTGTTTTCTTGGCAGCCACACAAACTGAAATGCCTAGGAATTTATTATACACCCCGCATGCAAGACATATTTAAACATAACTACATGCCCATGCTAACCATTCGAGCTGACCTGCGACGTTGGTCCACCCTATGCCACTCCTGGCTGGGTAGGATAGGTGCCATCAAAATGAATGTGTTGCCCAGATTGCTCTTTCTTTTTCAAATGCTTCCCATGGGAGTCCCACCCTCTTATTTTGCATTGCTCCGATCCCTGGTCTCTAAGTTTATCTGGAAAAATAAGAGAGCAAGGATCTCTTATAAAATCCTAACCAGACCGAGAGCCCTAGGAGGAGTTTCCCTCCCTGACTTTAGGAGGTACTACAGATCTGCATCTCTGGCCAGACTAATAGATTGGCATTACGCTCAAGAGTCAAAATTGTGGGTACAGATGGAATTCACCATTTGTCGGACAGCCTTACATAAGATGTGTTGGATTCCGAAACAATATAGACGGTTGTCTGATGCCACACATCCCTTGACGGACACGACACTGCACATCTGGGACGCCCTGCACTCTGAACAGAAATGGTCATATAACTCTCCCATGATGCCTTTATTGGGTCATTCGTATTTCACACCGGGACATCTAGACGGGGGTTACCGCACATGGTTACAAACGGAATCTGATTCTGACCCTTTATTACACCAGGTTTTACAGGAGGGGAAGATTAAACTTTTATCCTCACTATGCTCCACACCCAGACCTACCTTCATGGATGCGTGGCATTATAAACAACTGTCACACTTTGTGCAACAGCTTCCTACACCTATACGATCCAGACAGGAACTTAACCCGATGGAACTGCTTTTTCCAGACGGTACCGCTCCCACGAAAAATATCTCCGCACTGTATAATACTCTGTCACACCTAGAGGCCGCCTCTCATCCACCATACCTGACACAGTGGGAGATGGAGCTGGACAGTCCCCTCCCTGAGATGTCACCACTTTGGAAATGTGGGCAAGGTATTTGTTTTTGATAAATATTCCTAACATTGTGACCGGAAATATGTAAAACATTGTCATAAGTGATTGATTGTCAACCCTCCTCTGTATGTCCATGCGCAGTTAACCTGTATTTCTCCACGTGAAAATGTTTCAATCAAAACTTATTATACAAAAAAAAGGGAAACATGACCATTGTGTGCCTAGACATTTTAGAGACATACATGGGTGCAATCCCAAAGGATTGACATTTACAGGATTAGACAAAATAAAAAAAACACTGGAGGGAATCACATGAGAAGGGAAGTCTCAAAGAACGAGACTAAATGGATTTTTCGAAAATGGAAACCATGACTCCAAAGGGTCTGAATGTGGAGCTGGATTTGAATTGTTTTTTAGCTGATGACTAATGCGACAGATATACCTATCTTACATACATGTCAGTGTTTTAATGGTAAATATTTTTTATAGAATTGATCTTG
>NW_017310359.1:0-11727 GCF_000935625.1 Nanorana parkeri | reverse complement strand
TAAATTTTAAATAATATTTTTTATATATTTTTTTTATATGTTTGCAAAAGATTGCATATAATATTTAGATGTTTGTATATATACTGTAAATTAGCTGATCATTGACCATCATTGATGTCCGTGTTGGTGACCAACCTGCCCTATAATTATTATAAAAAATCTTTTTTACAACTTATATTTCCCATGCCATTAGGTTGGACTCATTTCACTGCGATTAGAGGTGGGGAGAGTCTTTCAATTAAGGAGAGACTGGGTGTACGGGCCGGGATGTGAAGGAGACAGGACGCGTGTGAGTGAGCTCCGCTGCCCTTACCTCGCTCCATCCGACTAATCCATCCTGTTGGGGGACTTTCCTGCTGCTCAGACCGCTGGGGGAACAGTGCTGGAACTCCGCTGGAGTATGCCCTCGAGATCGGGCAAGAAATCCTCCACGCCCGGGAACAAGCGCCGCAGCCGCAGACGGAATACGTATCCCTCGCCGGCCATCTTGCCTGAATCTCCCTCTGCACGTCTTCAGGTGGTGAGTGAGACGTCCGCGCTCATGGATGGGGAATTGCTGGTGGCTCAGGAGGGGCTGGCCCCATCGCCCCCACGGGAGTCTGGCCACCAGCCAGAAATACAGACTGCTGCTATCCTGAAAGCGATAGGGGCTAGTAGAGTGGCACTCACTACAAAAATAGACCATCTTGCGGTCGAATGTACACTCATCCGCAGTGACCTGGATACATTTAGGGGGCGCTTGTCTGAGGCTGAACATAGAGTATCGGGCCTAGAGGACACGGTGGGGGAGCATACCACCTCCATTACTGAACTGCAACGCATGGTGCACACATTGTCTGCGAGAGCAGAAGATGCTGAAAACAGGATGCGCAGAAATAACATCCACATTATTGGCCTGCCGGAAGGTGCAGAGGGTGCGCACCCAGTGCAGATTGCGGAATCCCTCTGTAAGAAGGTGTTGGGAATGGCGGAGGTTCCCGCCACGTTTGTGGTAGAGAGGGCGCATCGAGTGCCTGCTGGCCGCCCTCCCCCGGGGGCTGCACCAAGACCCTTCCTGACGGGATTGCTGAATTATAGGGACAGAGACGCTGTGCTGTCTGCGGCCCGGTGGGGAGGGGAGGGGGGGGGGGGGGGGGGGGGGGGGGGGGGGGGGATAGGAAGGTTGTTGTAACTGTTATGTAAGATGTGCCCTTGAGTGTTGGAACTCAGGCGATGTATGTTGTACTGTTGTACCTTAACTCTGTGAAAACCAAATAAAAACAATTTAAAACAAAAAAAATTAAGGAGAGACTGATTAACTGCATTATGTATGTGTTGGCGAGAGACAGATGCTTAATACCCTTTTGAAAAAGTCGAGTACGACGACGAAACGCGTCAAGGACAATATTGGCTCCGTCTCTCACACATCATTGTGCTCATACGGCAGAGTGGTTTAGCCACTTAAAATGTGTTTTACTCTTTGAATCTTGTAAGTGCAGAAAAAACTTTGCTTATAATAAATGTTTTAACCGCTGCACTTAGGCGTTTTTTTCTTTTTGTCTAATTTTTCTCCTCTGTCATCTGGACAAACCCCGGTGGACAGATACCGCGACCTATGCGGTGCATGAGGGGCTAACCGGAGGGGAAGGAAAGATCGATGCTCTACCTAGTCTTTCGGATCCAGAGTAAGGAAATGGATGAGAGAAGATAATCAGAAGGGATCGGTGAAGGGACTCTCTTAAAATGTACTTCTTCAGCGGATCCCAGGATATAACCAGGACAGATAAGTACTATTATCCCCCACACGCTACTATTCGAAAGTTGGGGCGAAATAGAGGATTGGTCAACTGACCTTTTCCGGCATCAGGATCGACCCTATGTGAGGACTTATTTGCGGTGACAGGACATTGAATGAACCGACCGATTTTCGGCTTATTGTTTGAAATTTACCTTAGATGCAGGAATACATTCTGGTACTAACTCCCCTTGTAGATTTTTGATAGTTAGATCAAGGCATTTAACAGCTGAGTGGTGTAACAGGAGAGCTCCCCCTCATTTGTTTTTTCCATATTTGATTGTTTTTTTCACCTTGTCTTATATTCATAGGCTTATAAGCCATATAAAAATCCTTTATTATCACTAGATTATACTAGAACTGTCCCGAACACAAGCGGTAGCTTTACCTCCAAATCGTTGGAGCAAACAACTCTTTATCACGTCCGTCATTAATTATAGCAATGTACCTGTCCGTCTATCTCCCACACTGACTGCCTTTAGGCGATCCCTTAAGACTCATCTCTTCAGGGAAGCCTATCCCACCTCAACCTAACCACTGAACAATCACTTTCTCAAACAATCATCCCCGCACAGCTACCTCCTCATGTATCACTTGCCCCTCCCTTTTAGATTGTAAGCCCTCACGGGCAGGGCCCTCCTTACCATCTTGTCTTAAATTGTATTGTGACTGTAATGTCTTCCTTATATTGTGAAGCGCTGTGCAAACTATTGGCGCTATATAAATCCTGTATAATAATAATAATAATAGCACTATATTAACACAAGAGAAGATTTGCACATTATTTCATGGTGTAGTAGATCACACACGTTTTTTCGTTAAACAATTCACTTCCAGAAGGAATCACTTTCATCTAAAGAATGTGAGAGAGCACATGCATTAGCTCACGGTCATTTATTGATACATTGATACACAGTTGCGATTGTTTATATAGGTGCCAATCCATGTACACATTGCAATCCTTACCGCTAATCCGTGATGGTGGGTTGGGTGCATCAGTCGACGGATGGCCACCATCTGAATAGAATATAGGAAATTATGGACACTGGCACTCCAAGGTAGAGTAACGTCTCTTTATTGACCGTTAACATGCAACAAAACACTTATTGCAACGTTTCGGGGTCACACAGGATCCCCTTCATCAGGCAGAACAAGTGAGACACTTGTTCTGCCTGATGAAGGGGATCCTGTGTGACTCTGAAACGCCTGGGCATTTCAAGCGGGATTGCTGAGCACCAAGACGCCCTAGGCGCTTTCCCGCACCACCACAATGGGGCCAGAACCGGCATCAACACCAGAGCCCTGGACCTAGCCCAGAACACCTGGACCTTCTACGCTAGGATTTGGGCAAGCCTGTGTCACCCTCCACTTCCATGGCAGTTTCTTCAGGGGATACAGGGGGCCCACTAGCGAAGGTTACTTTACCCATTGAAGGACACCCAACCACGTTTTTAATTGACACAGGTGCAGCCAGAAGTGTGCTCAGAACAGAAGGCCTGCCTGACTACCTTTCTGACATTGATATATCCTGCGTGGGAGTGGATGGGACCCCCCGCAACAGCCCACTGACCCGACCCCTGCAAGTTGGGACGTTTCCAGACCTGCTGGCCCGGTTTGTTGTATCCTCCACCTGCCCCTCAATCTGTTGGGTGCAGACGTAGTTGTCTAAACTCCAAGCCTCTATTGCCTTTTCACCTGATGGCAGCGTTTCCACCCCATTGGGGCTTGAGGACACCTTTGCCTTATGTTCCATTCCCCTGCTGATGTCCCTACAAACTGCACCCACTGCGGCCACCATACCAGCGGATGTGATGGACAGAATCCCCTGCTGCCTGTGGTCAACAGGACCAGAAGACATTGGCCACCTAAAAGTGCCGCCAGTCCTGATACAACTGAAACCTGGAGCCCCCTTACCGCGAAAATCCCAATACCCACTCAAACCAGCACAATCTGCTGCCATTACAGAACAGGTCAAGTCCCTCGTGGCAAATTGTGCTCTTGTACCATGTACTTCCCCATGCAACACACCTTTGTTCCCGGTGAAGAAAAAGACACCCAAAGGGGACCAGAGAAGTACAGGATGGTCCAAGACCTCCGGGTAGCCACCGTCTTGGAGACACCGATAGTGCCGAACCCCCACACCCTGCTTGCAGGAATACCTCCATCAGCTAAGTATTTCACAGTGGTGGACCTGGCAAATGCGTTCCAGCGTCCCCCTTCATTACTCCTGTAGATACCTCTTTGCATTCACCCATGAAGGACAGCAATATACCTGGACAGTCATGCCGCAAGGAGCACAGAACTCCCTAAGTCAGTTTGCTAAAGCCATGGCCACCATACTTGATACATGGCAAAAGGAACACCTGGCAGTGACCCTCCTCCAATATGTGGATGATCTTCTTCTATGTGCTGATGACTTGACCACCGCCGAAGACACCTCAGAAACTTTGTTGTGCTATCTGGCACACCATGGCTGCAAGGCCTCCAAACTCAAACTGCAGTGGTGCTCCACGTCTGTTTTCTTCCTTGGTCACTGCCTATCCCATGGTATAAGACACATCACGAGGGACAGGGTCAGGACAGTCTTGGATATACCACTACCCATGGGCCAGAAGCCGCTCCATGCTTTCCTTGCTTGACAAGACCTCGGATCTGGTCCTGGGACATCACCTTACCCTGCTTGCACCCCATGACATTGCTGCTATACTCAACCAGATTCAGTCCAAACACCTGTCCACGGCCAGACACTTGAGGCTCCAATGTTCCTTATTACTGCCAGACAATATCACCCTGACGCGTTGCAACACACTGAACCCCTCCACTCTTCTTCCACTTCCCGAGGGGGGCGTTGAAGAGCTTGAAGACCCCGACCCTTCGCATAACTGCTTTAAACTGATGAAGATGGAGACCACACACCTCCCCACTGTGAGTGAGAAGCCACTGGAAAACCCAGACCTCACAATTTTTGTTGATGGCTCCAGGTTTGCTGATGAGCGAGGCAAGTACCACACAGGCTATGCAGTGACCACTGAAGATACAGTCCTGCAAGCTAAAGCCCTGCCATCAATGATGTCTGCACAAGAGGCTGAACTACAAGCACTGACCACAGCGTGCAGACTGGCTGAAGGAAAAAGAGCAAACATCCATACAGACTCAAGGTACGCCTTTGGTGTTGCCCATGACTTTGGAGTCATCTGGAAGGCCAGGGGATTCCTGACAGCAGCAGGCACACCAGTAAAACATAGCACGGCTATCAAGGACTTGATGGATGCCCTACTTCTTCCAACTCAAGTGGCTATCCTGAAGGTGAAAGCTCACGGCAAACTCAACTCACAAGAAGCTTGAGGCAATCATTTAGCAGACTCAGTGGCCAAACAAGCAGCAAGTGGCCCACGTGAAGTAGAAGGAGAGATGGTGCCGGGAGAAGATTCCACACCAGTTCTGAATCTACAGACCCTACCAGCGAACAAAGACCACTTGAAGAAACTTCAAGGAACTGCAAGCCCAGAAGAAAAAGAAGGGAGCAATTCTAAAGGATGGATTGCTTGAGTGCAACAAGAAGTTTTGCCTACCCAGAAGTCTGTATCCAGCAGTGGTCCAGTGGGCACATGGAGCAGCCCACCTGTCGAAGAACCTTATGAACTCCCTCATCAACAAGTACTATACAGCACCTGGGATCACCACATTGACAAACAATTTGTGCAGGTCATGTGCTATCTGTGCCAAGTGCAACCCAGGACGCACAGAAAAGACACCACAGAAGCATCTTGCAAAACCCCTGTACCCTTCCAGAGAATACAAATTGACCACATCCAAATGCCAAAGAGTGGGCGGTTTGAGTATGCCCTAGTGGTCGTTGATATGTTCTCTGGTTGGCCAGAAGCTTATGCAGTAACCAACATGACTGGCAAGACCACTGCAAATAAACTTTTAACTGAAGTAGTGTGTAGATACGGAGTCCCAGAAGTGATAGAGAGCGACCAGGGCCCTGCCTTCATGGCCTCAGTAACCAAAGAAGTGTGGGCCGCACTAGGGGTCACCTTGGCATTTCACACCCCCAATCACCCTCAGAGAAGTGGGAAGGTAGAAAGAATGAATGGCACTCTAAAAACTAGAATGCTGAAAATGGCCCAAGAGACTGGTATGAGTTGGCCGGACAGTCTGCCCATTGCCCTATTCAGTGTCAGATACACACCAAGGGGTGAACACTCCCTGTCCCCCTATGAAATCCTGTTTGGTTCAGTCCCCAGACTTGGTTGTTATTTTCCACAACAGTTACAATTACAATCTGATGTTTTAACCAATTATGTGACCACATTATCACGGGAATTAACCCGAGTACATGCCCAAGTGTTTTCTTCCATTCCAGACCCTGAGTCAAACACAGGAACTCATAGCCTACTACCCAGAGATTGGGTACTGGTTAAGAAGTTCATGAGAAAACATTCCCTGGAACCAAGATATGATGGCCCGTTCCAAGTTCTGCTGACCACGTCAACCTCTGTCAAGTTGGCGGGGAAGAACACCTGGATACACGCCTCCCACTGTAAGAAGGTTCCAGCACCTGAAGACGAAGTCCAATCCACACCATGACCCAGATAGCAAGCAATTGAGCTGCAAGTTTGAAAATGACTTGCTAAACTATTGCAGATTGTGTAAATACACAAATTAGTACAAAATAATAAGAAATAATAATTAAATAAAAAAATTAAAAGGTGATTTAAAAAGTAAAAAATACTAAGAAATAAATGAGAAAATAATTATAAAAAAATAAACAATACTAAGATAAAAAAATAAAAAGTAAACGACAAGATAAATAAAAAAAAGTAAAAAAATTTAAAAAGTGCTAATAAAAGGGGAAACAAACAATTAAAAAAATTAAAACTAACCCTGCTGCCCCTGCCATTCTCCATTGATGGGGTGGGGGGGGAGGGGGGCGCATTGTGGAATCTGGCCTTGGGGCGGCAGGGAGAGTAAATCCCTGACCATACACATACCTTGTTCTTGCAGTCTTCTCTTCCTTAGCAGCGGGGGGAGGGGTAGCGATTTGCATATGAATGAGCCGCGATATTTACATATGAATGGGTACCACACAGGCTATGGGTTGCGGCTTATTGATATGCAAATTACCGCGGCCCATTCATATGTTAATATCTCGGCCGGTACCGGGACAGTGCAGGCTGCAGGAACAGCAAGCTCCGGAAAGAGCACAGAGTAGAGAGAGCTGGGGGAGGAGGTGTTTCTCTGGCCTCCCCCACCAGCGCCCTCTAGTGTCTACTGTGTGGTAGTGCCGGCTCTGCTCGCTACCACACAGTAGACACTACTCTGCACAGAGCCAGCCATCGGCATAGCGGACCGGCACGAACACAATCAGGTTGATTGTGTTCGGCCCTGCCCACCGGGCAAGTGCCCGGTTTGCCCTATGGCCAGTCCAGCCCTGGATAGGGGTAACTGTGCTGATTATTCTAGTTTTTTCTCGCCTTAGTAGTTTGCTGTATCTTACCCTGTCTGAAGAAGTTGATGGGAAAAGCTGTAGACAATAGCTTCCCAACCCTCCTGAACCAAGAGGTTGGGGGAGAGAAACCTTACACTCTATTACAGTCCCTGCCACCTGATTTCTGAACCCCCCTCCTAGGGACAGCAACTGACTTCTTTATGTGTAAAGTCTGTGGCAAGGGGGGCGATGGGATAGCCATCGCTCGTCTAACGTGCAGCACAAAAAAGTTCCAAGACACATAAAGACAGATGAGTTAGGAAACCTAGGGACAGAGTAAAATAGTCATTTTAAGGGGGGACTGTTATGGAATTAAGTAAAATGACCATTTGTCTTATTAATGTATATAGGTGTGTAGCTATCCTCTTACTATCTATTCCTTGCTCAAAATGGCCGCTAGCTGCACCCCCTCCCATCGTGTGAAGAACAAGAAACTAAGATGGCGCCTCCTCCCGGGACTACACCCAAGATGACAATGTTTGGATCCTGAAGGAAGTTTACCTTACATGGACAAGACCAATCAGAAGCTTATGAGTAGTCTAGTGACGCTACGCTCACATGACTTTTGCACACAGTATTGGCTGCTTGCCTATATAAACTCATGTGCCTTAGCATAATAAAGAAGTTTCATCTAGCTGAACACCGTGTCAGTGTGATTCTTCTGGTGTGCACACCATACCACTCAGACTTAATTCGAACGGTGGCAGATACCTCAGCAGATATTTGATCTGGTTTCCATTTCATCACGTTGCAGTGTCCAACAGTAGTCAGCGGGCATTGACGGATTCCAGTTGCCCTGATAACGTTTTTCCATTGTAGCAATGTCCTGGTGAAACCTTTCAGATTTCCACAGATATTCCAGTTGTACTTGCTGTACTGGATGTGCTTCAGCAACATTTCCATGTTCTTGTAGGTTTCTTCCATGTGTGCTGCATAGCAAACAGATATTGAAGGGTGAACGTTGCCATTGTGTAACAGAAAAGGTTTGAGGCTTAACATTGACGAATCAATAAAGAGACGCCACTCTTGCGGGTCATGGTCAAAACCCAAAGCAGAGAACAATCCTTCGATGTCAACACAGAAACAGAGGGGGTGATTTACTAACCTAAACACACGCACACACTTGGTGCGTGTGATTTTTACACAGCAAAACGTATTTATCAACCAAAAAGTCTCTAAAAGCATATTTCCACTAATGCCATATATGGAAAAATCATGCACATGATGCATATATAATGCTGCTTCACAGTTTAGACAAAAATGGTTAGCTCATGCATTTACATTCCTGCATTCATCAACGCAAGCAACACAACATAGAGCTAATTTACACAACATCACCTTGCAAATTCATGCAAGGCTTTGCACAACACACCTGCTGGGTGTGTACACACTACAAAGGTGTTTAGATTCCACCCATAGATCATGCTGGGAGGGAACACACTACAGAGGTGTATACATGTTCGTGGTGTGTTTATAAGATTAGTAAATCAACCCCAGAGACTGTCAACTTGTGCAAATAAATTTGTTATATCATCTTGGCGGCTTTGAAAAACAGAAATTTTCGTACCTGGTGACAGCAAATACCATTCCTGCAGTCTCAAACCCAGCAATTCGGCTTTTGCTTTTGACAGACCCAAATCTCTGACCAGATCGTTTAATTCTGACTGTGTTATGAGATGTGGATCGCCTAATGAGCACGGTTCAAATCCGGATCAATATCACTGCCAGTTCCCTGCTTTGCAGTTTCTCTATCTGGTTTGCCTAAGGTCCAGTCCTCTGGTGGTTTCGGAATTTGGCACGAACACAATCAGGTTGATTGTGTTCGGCCCTGCCCACCGGGCAAGTGCCCGGTTTGCCCTATGGCCAGTCCAGCCCTGGATAGGGGTAACTGTGCTGATTATTCTAGTTTTTTCTCGCCTTAGTAGTTTGCTGTATCTTACCCTGTCTGAAGAAGTTGATGGGAAAAGCTGTAGACAATAGCTTCCCAACCCTCCTGAACCAAGAGGTTGGGGGAGAGAAACCTTACACTCTATTACAGTCCCTGCCACCTGATTTCTGAACCCCCCTCCTAGGGACAGCAACTGACTTCTTTATGTGTAAAGTCTGTGGCAAGGGGGGCGATGGGATAGCCATCGCTCGTCTAACGTGCAGCACAAAAAAGTTCCAAGACACATAAAGACAGATGAGTTAGGAAACCTAGGGACAGAGTAAAATAGTCATTTTAAGGGGGGACTGTTATGGAATTAAGTAAAATGACCATTTGTCTTATTAATGTATATAGGTGTGTAGCTATCCTCTTACTATCTATTCCTTGCTCAAAATGGCCGCTAGCTGCACCCCCTCCCATCGTGTGAAGAACAAGAAACTAAGATGGCGCCTCCTCCCGGGACTACACCCAAGATGACAATGTTTGGATCCTGAAGGAAGTTTACCTTACATGGACAAGACCAATCAGAAGCTTATGAGTAGTCTAGTGACGCTACGCTCACATGACTTTTGCACACAGTATTGGCTGCTTGCCTATATAAACTCATGTGCCTTAGCATAATAAAGAAGTTTCATCTAGCTGAACACCGTGTCAGTGTGATTCTTCTGGTGTGCACACCATACCACTCAGACTTAATTCGAACGGTGGCAGATACCTCAGCAGATATTTGATCTGGTTTCCATTTCATCACGTTGCAGTGTCCAACAGTAGTCAGCGGGCATTGACGGATTCCAGTTGCCCTGATAACGTTTTTCCATTGTAGCAATGTCCTGGTGAAACCTTTCAGATTTCCACAGATATTCCAGTTGTACTTGCTGTACTGGATGTGCTTCAGCAACATTTCCATGTTCTTGTAGGTTTCTTCCATGTGTGCTGCATAGCAAACAGATATTGAAGGGTGAACGTTGCCATTGTGTAACAGAAAAGGTTTGAGGCTTAACATTGACGAATCAATAAAGAGACGCCACTCTTGCGGGTCATGGTCAAAACCCAAAGCAGAGAACAATCCTTCGATGTCAACACAGAAACAGAGGGGGTGATTTACTAACCTAAACACACGCACACACTAGGTGCGTGTGATTTTTACACAGCAAAACGTATTTATCAACCAAAAAGTCTCTAAAAGCATATTTCCACTAATGCCATATATGGAAAAATCATGCACATGATGCATATATAATGCTGCTTCACAGTTTAGACAAAAATGGTTAGCTCATGCATTTACATTCCTGCATTCATCAACGCAAGCAACACAACATAGAGCTAATTTACACAACATCACCTTGCAAATTCATGCAAGGCTTTGCACAACACACCTGCTGGGTGTGTACACACTACAAAGGTGTTTAGATTCCACCCATAGATCATGCTGGGAGGGAACACACTACAGAGGTGTATACATGTTCGTGGTGTGTTTATAAGATTAGTAAATCAACCCCAGAGACTGTCAACTTGTGCAAAGAAATTGGTTATATCATCTTGGCGGCTTTGAAAAACAGAAATTTTCGTACCTGGTGACAGCAAATACCATTCCTGCAGTCTCAAACCCAGCAATTCGGCTTTTGCTTTTGACAGACCCAAATCTCTGACCAGATCGTTTAATTCTGACTGTGTTATGAGATGTGGATCGCCTAAGGAGCACGGTTCAAATCCGGATCAATATCACTGCCAGTTCCCTGCTTTGCAGTTTCTCTATCTGGTTTGCCTAAGGTCCAGTCCTCTGGTGGTTTCGGAATTGGAAGACTGTCGTCATGTGGCACGGGTCTCATTGCTGAAGGCAGATTAGGGTATTCAATTGACTTCTTGCTTTTGGCAGAGAAACCAGACACATTAGTCAAACAGAAGTAACAGTCCGTCACATGGTCTTTCTGTTTTCGCCATATCATCTGGACAGCAAACGGTATTGTCTTTCGAGTGCCTCTGAGTCAAGCTCTCAGACAGAAAGCACATGTCGCACAACAAATGTGAGGCGCCCATTCCTTGTCTTGATCACCAATTTTACAGCCGAAGTACAGATGATATGCTTCCTTCACAAGAGCAGTCATTGAGCGTCTCTGATGAACAAGCGTATACTCTCCACAAATATAGCAGAATGTATTGCGGCTGTTACGACATTGACGAGACATATCGATCGACACCAATCATCCTGTAAAACGTCTATAACATCTAACTTACTTGTTACAGTGCTACTGAGGCAATGCTATATTCTGAAACAATACTGTACATACATACTGTAAGGTCTATATCAGGGCCGTAGAGAATTTTTTTTTCCTCCAGCTTCCTCAAATTATAAGATTTGCTCCCGTGATGGACTACAATCTCAATAAAAACTAGTAGTGCCATCACTGGAGCCTTTTTTTATCCGATTAATCAAACTTAATAATCGGCTAATTGATTTTGAAAATAATCGTTAGCTGCAACCCTAATCAGTAGGGCTGTGGGGAGTCTCAGGTGGGCTGTGCGGGGTCTCAG
>NW_017310358.1:24891-25192 GCF_000935625.1 Nanorana parkeri | reverse complement strand
TCTTGCACCAGGGCCCTTTGTTCCCTAGCTCCGCCACTGGTAAGAGGACATTAGGAGAGTGTGGTGAAGAATGGAGTCATACGACCAATGTGCTTTCAGGAAAATCCGGGTGAATTTCAGGGACTAATACCAGATTGTTGTGTTCCTGAGAACATGGATTAGAGTCCGTCCTCACTGCACAGGAAACCAGGACTTATAGGCCACCGCCCCCTTCTCTCCACTCCCTTCCTCATTCTCTCTCCTCTCCACCTTCCATTCCCTGTCTCTCTTCTCTCCACTCCCTTCCCTTGTGTCTCTCTCC
>NW_017310358.1:21658-23161 GCF_000935625.1 Nanorana parkeri | reverse complement strand
TCCCTTCCCTTGTGTCTCTCTCCTCTCCTCTCCCTTCCCTTGCGTCTCTCTTCTCTCCACTCCCTTCCCTTGTGTCTCTCTTCTCTCCACTCCCTTCCCTTGTGTCTCTCTTCTCTCCACTCCCTTCCTTGTGTCTCTCTCCTCTCCACTCCCTTCCTCTGTGTCTCTCTTCTCTCCACTCCCTTCCCTTGTGTCTCTCTCCACTCCCTTCCTTGTGTCTCTCTTCTCTCCACTCCCTTCCTCTGTGTCTCTCTTCTCTCCACTCCCTTCCCTTGTGTCTCTCTTCTCTCCACTCCCTTCCTTGTGTCTCTCTCCTCTCCACTCCCTTCCTCTGTGTCTCTCTTCTCTCCACTCCCTTCCCTTGTGTCTCTCTCCTCTCCACCCTTTTTCTCCCGTATTTTTCTCCTCTCTTCTTCTTCCTCTTTGTCTTCTCCTCCTCACCTCCACTCATCAGAGGAGAGAGCGAGCTTCTAATAGCCAGGACATGTATGTGACAGACGTGTGGATGGTTTCTGTATGGACATCTCTAGTGTCTTCCTAGATGTGACATGAAGCTATTGGCTGGCAGGTTTGGCCCCAGTATGAGGTGGAGCTGCCCTCTCCTTTCTTATCTCTCGCTAGGATTCTGAATGTCAATGGATGACTCATTTTACAATTTAAAGTTCCCGGCAAGTGATCTTCATTATATATTCATGAAATGTCTCCATTTATCCTTCTCGAGTGTGAAATGTCTTTAAATTGAGATTTCTCTCCTATTCTCTTGAGAAAATGTTCTGAAATAAATATGACGTGTCAGCACCCGACTTTCATCAGTTCCATTTACCTGAGGCAGAATGATCATATCTTCTCTAACAGTCTCTGAAGATTTATTAGGCTCTTGTGGGGCTAATTTTACATAAAATTCTGTCTACTTCCTTCTTTTCAATGAGTCTCACAATAAAACTAGAGACTCATAGAGCAGATCTGAGAAAGAAAGTCCTGAGATGGAGGGAGTTCTACATTGAAATGCTAGAAATAAAGGTGCCAAGTACCTGTCTGGTGGCCGATAACCTCTTGCGCCCAGCTACGTGCTCTGATCATTGTACTTATCAGTGCCATCTAGTTGTCCACCAGATTCTGTAGGTTGGCTCAGTGAAGGGAGGAAAGAGTCAACTTTATGAGTATTGAACATTTACAACTGTTATTTTAAAGCCCATTTCCACCTTTGCAGAGGTATTTAAAAAAAAACATACCAGCAATGTACACCGAGTGTTCATAAAGCCGGCATATGCAGTTGCTGAACATGAACACACAAACTTCATTTTTTCTTAGCTTTCCTCCTCATGGGAATGGCCACCTCTGAGTTCTGCAAGCTATCTGTGGATATTACAACTGAGTTCTCTGTGAGCCCTACCGCCCCCATTCATTAGTATTCATCGTGGCCACCCACTCCCCCTTCCCCAGACAGTGTAATGTGTACAAAGGCAGAGCTGGTGTTTAGTGATTGTGTAACACAGAATCACA
>NW_017310358.1:19226-20486 GCF_000935625.1 Nanorana parkeri | reverse complement strand
TGTGTCTCTCTTCTCTCCACTCCCTTCCCTTGTGTCTCTCTTCTCTCCACTCCCTTCCTTGTGTCTCTCTCCTCTCCACTCCCTTCCTCTGTGTCTCTCTTCTCTCCACTCCCTTCCCTTGTGTCTCTCTCCTCTCCACCCTTTTTCTCCCGTATTTTTCTCCTCTCTTCTTCTTCCTCTTTGTCTTCTCCTCCTCACCTCCACTCATCAGAGGAGAGAGCGAGCTTCTAATAGCCAGGACATGTATGTGACAGACGTGTGGATGGTTTCTGTATGGACATCTCTAGTGTCTTCCTAGATGTGACATGAAGCTATTGGCTGGCAGGTTTGGCCCCAGTATGAGGTGGAGCCGCCCTCTCCTTTCTTATCTCTCGCTAGGATTCTGAATGTCAATGGATGACTCATTTTACAATTTAAAGTTCCCGGCAAGTGATCTTCATTATATATTCATGAAATGTCTCCATTTATCCTTCTCGAGTGTGAAATGTCTTTAAATTGAGATTTCTCTCCTATTCTCTTGAGAAAATGTTCTGAAATAAATATGACGTGTCAGCACCCGACTTTCATCAGTTCCATTTACCTGAGGCAGAATGATCATATCTTCTCTAACAGTCTCTGAAGATTTATTAGGCTCTTGTGGGGCTAATTTTACATAAAATTCTGTCTACTTCCTTCTTTTCAATGAGTCTCACAATAAAACTAGAGACTCATAGAGCAGATCTGAGAAAGAAAGTCCTGAGATGGAGGGAGTTCTACATTGAAATGCTAGAAATAAAGGTGCCAAGTACCTGTCTGGTGGCCGATAACCTCTTGCGCCCAGCTACGTGCTCTGATCATTGTACTTATCAGTGCCATCTAGTTGTCCACCAGATTCTGTAGGTTGGCTCAGTGAAGGGAGGAAAGAGTCAACTTTATGAGTATTGAACATTTACAACTGTTATTTTAAAGCCCATTTCCACCTTTGCAGAGGTATTTAAAAAAAAACATACCAGCAATGTACACCGAGTGTTCATAAAGCCGGCATATGCAGTTGCTGAACATGAACACACAAACTTCATTTTTTCTTAGCTTTCCTCCTCATGGGAATGGCCACCTCTGAGTTCTGCAAGCTATCTGTGGATATTACAACTGAGTTCTCTGTGAGCCCTACCGCCCCCATTCATTAGTATTCATCGTGGCCACCCACTCCCCCTTCCCCAGACAGTGTAATGTGTACAAAGGCAGAGCTGGTGTTTAGTGATTGTGTAACACAGAATCACA
>NW_017310358.1:18462-19194 GCF_000935625.1 Nanorana parkeri | reverse complement strand
CCCCTGTGTCAGACTGAATTTCCTGTGGAGAAAATGTTGAATTTGTAGAATTGAGGCCTAATTAAAAGTTAATTAAAAATGAAGAAAGCCGGCAATGTGAGTCATGTAAATGTACACACATATACATTATCACTGCTCCTCTACGTGACCACAATACATACTGATCACTTACAAAGGTGGAAATGGACTTAAGGCTTCAGCTCTTTATAAGTGGTGCATAACCTCTAAGTCCCATGGTATTCATACGTGAACATGTCCAGGCAGCTCAAGTCTTTTTCAGCTGATTCATTTCTGTGGATCATTATATATTTCATATACATGATACAGAAGCTGCACAAAGGAGCAGAATCAAGTCACATGGTCAGCCGGAGGAAGGACGTGATAGGCTGTCATTTCATGCGTGCCAAACTCTCCAATTTATTATCCAATGATAATAATACTCAGCTAACATATACTGTACATGGTATAACTTCTGGTATCTGTCAGAAACAATGCAATTCAAAATACGTGGATGCTTTCAGTAATGGACTTTGGAACAAATATATTAATATACAGATATTTTGTTACTCTGGATGACAGAGGGGTATGGAGGACCAGAGCTACGAGACAAGGGGGAGGGGCTGGAGGACCAGAGCTACGAGACAAGGGGGAGGGGCTGGAGGACCAGAGCTACGAGACAAGGGGGAGGGGCTGGAGGACCAGAGCTACGAGACAAGGGGGAGGGGCTGGAGG
>NW_017310358.1:9044-17676 GCF_000935625.1 Nanorana parkeri | reverse complement strand
CCTTGAGTTGGAAAAAGTCCAGCGGAGGGCAACCAAACTAATTAGGGGTATGGAGGACCAGAGCTACGAGACGAGGCTACTAAATTTAAACATGTTCACATTGGAGGTGAGGAGATTAAGGGGGGATATGATCTCCATGTACAAAATGTTTAATGGTGACGGCAACATTAGCGATAAACTGTTTAAAATTAACTCCGTTACAAAGACTAGAGGCCATCACCTAAAATTCCAGCACAAGGGGCGAAGGGGGTTCTTCACAGTGAGAGCGGGGGAGGGTCCGGAACTCACTTCCACAGGCGACGATCTCAGCAAAGAATGCAGGACGGTTCAAGAAACTTTTGGACGATTTCTTAAGGGACCGTAATATACAGGGTACAGGTAATATACAGGGGGACAGGTAATATACAGGGGGACAGGTAATATACAGGGGGACAGGTAATATACAGGGGGACAGGTAATATACAGGGGGACAGGTAATATACAGGGGGACAGGTAATATACAGGGGGACAGGTAATATACAGGGGGACAGGTAATATACAGGGGGACAGGTAATATACAGGGGGACAGGTAATATACAGGGGGACAGGTAATATACAGGGGGACAGGTAATATACAGGGGGACAGGTAATATACAGGGGGACAGGTAATATACAGGGGGACAGGTAATATACAGGGGGACAGGTAATATACAGGGGGACAGGTAATATACAGGGGGACAGGTAATATACAGGGGGACAGGTAATATACAGGGGGACAGGTAATATACAGGGGGACAGGTAATATACAGGGGGACAGGTAATATACAGGGGGACAGGTAATATACAGGGGGACAGGTAATATACAGGGGGACAGGTAATATACAGGGGGACAGGTAATATACAGGGGGACAGGTAATATACAGGGGGACAGGTAATATACAGGGGGACAGGTAATATACAGGGGGACAGGTAATATACAGGGGGACAGGTAATATACAGGGGGACAGGTAATATACAGGGGGACAGGTAATATACAGGGGGACAGGTAATATACAGGGGGACAGGTAATATACAGGGGGACAGGTAATATACAGGGGGACAGGTAATATACAGGGGGACAGGTAATATACAGGGGGACAGGTAATATACAGGGGGACAGGTAATATACAGGGGGACAGGTAATATACAGGGGGACAGGTAATATACAGGGGGACAGGTAATATACAGGGGGACAGGTAATATACAGGGGGACAGGTAATATACAGGGGGACAGGTAATATACAGGGGGACAGGTAATATACAGGGGGACAGGTAATATACAGGGGGACAGGTAATATACAGGGGGACAGGTAATATACAGGGGGACAGGTAATATACAGGGGGACAGGTAATATACAGGGGGACAGGTAATATACAGGGGGACAGGTAATATACAGGGGGACAGGTAATATACAGGGGGACAGGTAATATACAGGGGGACAGGTAATATACAGGGGGACAGGTAATATACAGGGGGACAGGTAATATACAGGGGGACAGGTAATATACAGGGGGACAGGTAATATACAGGGGGACAGGTAATATACAGGGGGACAGGTAATATACAGGGGGACAGGTAATATACAGGGGGACAGGTAATATACAGGGGGACAGGTAATATACAGGGGGACAGGTAATATACAGGGGGACAGGTAATATACAGGGGGACAGGTAATATACAGGGGGACAGGTAATATACAGGGGGACAGGTAATATACAGGGGGACAGGTAATATACAGGGGGACAGGTAATATACAGGGGGACAGGTAATATACAGGGGGACAGGTAATATACAGGGGGACAGGTAATATACAGGGGGACAGGTAATATACAGGGGGACAGGTAATATACAGGGGGACAGGTAATATACAGGGGGACAGGTAATATACAGGGGGACAGGTAATATACAGGGGGACAGGTAATATACAGGGGGACAGGTAATATACAGGGGGACAGGTAATATACAGGGGGACAGGTAATATACAGGGGGACAGGTAATATACAGGGGGACAGGTAATATACAGGGGGACAGGTAATATACAGGGGGACAGGTAATATACAGGGGGACAGGTAATATACAGGGGGACAGGTAATATACAGGGGGACAGGTAATATACAGGGGGACAGGTAATATACAGGGGGACAGGTAATATACAGGGGGACAGGTAATATACAGGGGGACAGGTAATATACAGGGGGACAGGTAATATACAGGGGGACAGGTAATATACAGGGGGACAGGTAATATACAGGGGGACAGGTAATATACAGGGGGACAGGTAATATACAGGGGGACAGGTAATATACAGGGGGACAGGTAATATACAGGGGGACAGGTAATATACAGGGGGACAGGTAATATACAGGGGGACAGGTAATATACAGGGGGACAGGTAATATACAGGGGGACAGGTAATATACAGGGGGACAGGTAATATACAGGGGGACAGGTAATATACAGGGGGACAGGTAATATACAGGGGGACAGGTAATATACAGGGGGACAGGTAATATACAGGGGGACAGGTAATATACAGGGGGACAGGTAATATACAGGGGGACAGGTAATATACAGGGGGACAGGTAATATACAGGGGGACAGGTAATATACAGGGGGACAGGTAATATACAGGGGGACAGGTAATATACAGGGGGACAGGTAATATACAGGGGGACAGGTAATATACAGGGGGACAGGTAATATACAGGGGGACAGGTAATATACAGGGGGACAGGTAATATACAGGGGGACAGGTAATATACAGGGGGACAGGTAATATACAGGGGGACAGGTAATATACAGGGGGACAGGTAATATACAGGGGGACAGGTAATATACAGGGGGACAGGTAATATACAGGGGGACAGGTAATATACAGGGGTACGGGTACTCCTAGAATGAGATCCTAATAGGTTGCACTTGATGGACTAATGTCTTTATTCAACCCCAAAAACTATGTATCTATGTATCTATGGCACTATGTAACTATGGCACTATGTAACTATGGCACTATGTATCTATGTAACTATGGCACTATGTAACTATGGCACTATGTAACTATGGCACTATGTAACTATGGCACTATGTATCTATGTAACTATGGCACTATGTAACTATGGCACTATGTAACTATGGCACTATGTATCTATGTATCTATGTAACTATGGCACTATGTAACATACAGTATATATTCTATTTGATATATTTAGGGTTTCAACGTTTTTATTCGTTTCCATCTTATACAAAAAACAGTTTGTTACATTCAGGTGTCATATGTAGCTCAGTAATATATCAAATAAGCCTGTGATCTCAATATTGTATCCCCTCTTCCCCCCTTAACTCTAGAGCGTGCCATTCTGATCATGTTAGCAACACATCATTCTAACTAATAAACATCAGCTTCCTATCAGGGGGGTGGTATAAAGATCATTTCCATGACATCATTAGGGATACCATTGTTAGATACTGACTCTACATATGGTAGGTTCCCCTGGTGGGCTCCTTCGCACCGCATACCGGGGGTCCAAAACGGAAACATGAATTTATAAGGAAAAAGGAGAGAAGGAAGAAGAAAAAAAAAAGAGATAGAAGAATGGAGACTTGTGAGCTCCGTGTTTCTTGGTCAGTATTTAACCTGGGTTGGCTGACGAAGTGCAGGGAGAGTTCAGGATTCCTAGGTATGACAGCCATGGGTCCCATGGGTGGAAATGTAGGCATCTATCCTGTAAGATACTGTACAGCTTCTCATGTGATCCAATTTAATTTAGATAGTGCCATTGAGAATGGGACCCTTTTGGCTTTCCAGGACCGAGCTATTGATACCTTGGCTGCTTAGAAAAAAAAGGATACTAATTTGCCCTGCGCCCTAGATATCCCCGTAACTGGTTTATTCAATACCAAATGCTGGGGGTCTCTCGGAACCTGTACCTGGAGAATCCCAGAGAGCAAGGCAAAAAAGCGATTCCAGAAGGGACGCAGTTTTGGGCATTGCCACCAGACATGGATCATCGTGCCCTGCTGATTACATCCTCTAGGACTGGACCCTGGAAACATAATGGCTATCTTTGCTGGGACCAGGTACCATCTAGAGAAGACTTTGTAGTTGGCTTCTAATAGGGAAACATTAAGCAGCCCCATGGTTAATCTCTTGGTGCGCTGTTTCCATTCATCTGTAGAAAGAACTTCCCCTAGCTCAAGTTCCCAAGCGTCCATATAGGATAATTTAGTAAATGGGCCAAGCTGAGCAGCGTAAATTATGGAGATCCCCCCTCCTACACCGGGAGCACCTAGACACCATCTTTCGTACAATGTCAACAATGGGATGCCAGCATCAGGTATCTTCAACAATTGTAGAAAGTGCTGAATTTGCCTGAATCTGAACAATTCCGATTGTGGCATCCGTAGAATATTTTGGCAATAGGCCAGAGAAATTGGTTTATGACCCTTGATCAGGTCTCCAATTCTGTACAGGCCTTTGTCAATCCACCATTGGAATGCTTTGGCTTGCAATCCCGGTTGAAAATTCGCATTATTGAGCAATGGTGCCAAAGGAGAATGGGGGAAACCAAACCTTCCTTCCCTCACAGCCGATCCCACAGGGCAATAGAGTGTGACAGAGTAGGGGCTAGGTTCGTCGGCCTTTGCCTAGAAGTCATCCATTTTAATAGTTCAATGGAGGTGCCCCTAGCTGAACCCATCTCTATTTTAGCCCAGTCTGGAGCAGCTGCATGGGAATATACAGAGGATAACTGTGACAACTGTGCAGCCCGATAATAGAAGAACAAGTTAGGTACCGCTAGACCCCCTTGGTCTCTGGATTTGAATAAGGTGGATTGCGAAATTCTGGGGTGTTTATTACCCCAGATAAAGATCGTGATAGACGTTTGCAATTTAAGGAGTTCAGCCCGTTGGATGGGAATTGGTAGAGTTCTAAAATAGTATAACATTTTAGGGAGTAAAGTCATTTTAACTGAATGGCTGCGGCCCAACCAGGAAAGACTATAGGACGACCATCTCTTCATGTCTTCCCTAAGATGTTTATAGAGTGGAGGGTAATTTACTGAATACAATTGAGAATAAGAGGGAGTGATTTTTACTCCAAGATACTGAAGGAAATCACAGCGCCATTCAAATGGAAAGGAGTTTTTAAACCCCGCCCACTGCTCAGAAGGGAGATTGATGTTTAGTGCCACAGATTTAGAAGCATTGACTCAAAGACCCGATATCCCTGCAAATTCTTCCAGATGCGCCATGATGTTGGGTAGTGAGACAAGAGGGGAAGATACAAATAGCAGCATGTCATCTATTTGATATATTTAGACATTGGAGTATTGCTTCTCCAAAGTTACCCTTTACAAGCACAGTATGCCACTGTTAATCAAAGAGACGGTGATTAATTTTTTATTAGGGACAGGTCAATACAGCACAGGCCTCTCGTAATTCCCTGGCAGGTCTGTGAGCAGCTAATCAGCAAGGTGCCTTTGAGGAGTGCTGTCAGCATGGAAAGTGCATGGCTTGGGTTCCTGCTCCCCATCTGGGGGGTCATTTGTTCTCTCTATGAGCAGAATGTACAAGGGCTCCCAGGTCTCCGGCCAGATATACACATTGTAGGGAATAGTTATTTAGAGATGACTTTGTGTGAGGTTACAGTTCTAGTTATTATTTCTTTTTTTATTTAATGTCTATTTATTGAGTTTTTGGGTTTCAGAAAAATGGGAATAGAAAGCGATAACTTTTGGGTTGTGATGACAATACTTCATATTGTGATGAAGAACAAAGCAAAAATGAAGAATTGTTAGTTAAATCTGAGGAACATATACACAGATATATATTCACCTGTGTTCAAACTAAAGAGAATAGAAGGAAACATAAAGTGCCATGGTTCATTTATCTGTACAATGCAGAACACATTTCCCCAAATTCAATTTCATAGTAAAAAAAAAAAGAGGAAATACATGTCACATCCAGTAAAGCATAGAGAATGTTGGGGTGTTTGGGAGTTAGGGGGAATGGGGGTTTGGATGTTTGGATTATAAATGATGTGGGAGACAGAAGTATCTGAGTTAGGGTCATCCATGAGCATAAACTAGAGGAACTTCAATAGTGTGAGGCTGTCGAGGATTAATCTTGGACTGAACGTTTAAATGTAGCCGAGTCTCATTGGGCCAACAGGCAGACCGTGTCTCAGGGGTCTTCATTACAATGATCTCATTCAGGATTTGCTCCCATGCTGCCAATTCAGGTGCGTGGGGGGATTTCCAGCGTGGCAGATATTTCTTTATTTAGATCTTTATTCAACACAGATTGAGAAATCGTTTTTTTAGGGGTTCCATTCTGGTCTAAGATTGAAGCTGTATGTCTAGAAAATGTATAACATAATCTATTTATTTGTATTTTCATCACAAATGATTGGTTAGAAGCAGAGTTGCAGATTGACCTTGTGCTCATGGAAACAGAACAGAATCATCTATTTAGAATTGGAGTCCAGGAGATATAAAGGAACCTGATACAGTGATCGGCGATGGGTCCCCTTCACTACCACCAAGCAGCAGCACAGAAAGGATTTATCATGGAAACATTACAATTCACATCACTGTTATACAGTATACAGGAGACTGAGAAAGAGACCCTGTCATGTCTCTGTATATTGGGTTATTGTTTGGCCTCCTTCATAGATATGTTTAGAGGTTGTGATGGTCTGTGATGACTTGATGGTGTCCTCTGCAGCTTCTCCGTTGCCCCATGGTTAGGCAGGTTGGCTAAGATATGTGAACTTCACTCCTGAGAGAGAGGACAAGTTTTGGCTTTTGTACAACAGCTGCACGCATGCTCTATGATATGCCGCTTGACTGCCAAGAATATGAGCATAATGCATGGATGCCAAAGCAGTTCCCATAATGCATGGCTCCTAGAACATTTACCCATGAACAGGGCTAACAGCCTTCATGATGTCCAATGAGCAATAAGAGACAATAATGTGTCCGAGCTCTCCCCTCTTCTCGCCTCGGCCGCAGCCTTCCAGAGGACATAAGCCCAAGGCTGGGGGAGGGGCAGGAACTGCAATTCCCTGCCAGACAGAGGTGAGTGACTAACCCATATGTATCACCATGCAGGTAACCGATATCTAATGTATGATCACCAGCAGTTCTATGGCTCTGATTTTTATGTAAGTTCCAGAAAGTAACAATCTGGTACACCTCAGTTGGGACTTTTCTGGGTTCTTTTCCAATTTGGCCACAATCAGCAGGCTCCTCTTTATAAGTGGTATTTGTAGACAATTCCCAAGCCACAAAAATGACACGACCAGCGCCAACTTCACAACCAAAGAAACCCTCCCGAGGCCTAAAGAGTTAATGAAAATCAGTGCCAGGCTGCTGTAAACAAAGCTAGCAGGGTCTTGTCCTGTATTAAGAAGGGGATGTATTGCAGGGACAAGTCTATAATTGGCCACTTTATAGAACATTGGTTCGACCTAACCCTAACCCTAAGGTAATATACAGGGGTACAGGTAACATACAGGGGTACAGGTAATATACAGGGGTACAGGTAACATACAGGGGTACAGGTAACATACAGGGGTACAGGTAATATACAGGGGTACAGGTAATATACAGGGGTACGGGTACTAATGTCTTTATTCAACCTCAAATACTATGATACTATGAGTTCTGAGAAAGGAATTTGAACAAGCAAAAAAATCCTGTTCTCATCACTCTTTAAAAAAGGGACACAGGATTTAATTCAGCAACCATGGGGGTGTCAAAAAGCAGTCAACAATAGATGGGTGGGCACCCAAATAAAAAAATATTTTTTTTAAATTATGAATAATTTCGCACCAATATGCAAATAGCAGCAAGCACTTTAAAGAGAATCACCTACAATGATGATAACCTCTTGATATCAAAATGCTAACATATCCAGTGTGTTTATAATCAAATTGCAAGTGTTATACAGGGGTACAGGTAACATACAGGGGTACAGGTAATATACAGGGGTACGGGTAACATACAGGGGTACAGGTAATATACAGGGGTACAGGTAACATACAGGGGTACAGGTAATATACAGGGGTACGGGTACTCCTAGAATGAGATCCTAATAGGTTGGACTTGATGGACTAATGTCTTTATTCAACCTCAAATACTATGTACTATGTAACTGTGTAACTATGGCACTATGTAACAGACAAGGGATGCTGGAAACTGCATGGAAAAGAAAAGAGCGGGCGCCTGGCCTGGTGCAATAATCCTTTTATTGATGGAAATAATATATAAGAACTCTTTATACCCACAAACGGAGCAAGAACAATGTCACATGGGACTTGTAGTCCTCACTGGGTGGACTGCTGTGCACCCAGTCTGAAGTCTGAAGAAGGGGAAGTTCCCCGGAAACGCGTTGAGCTAAGTGGCAGCGAGACTCCAGCAGAGCTCATGAACAATTCATCTATTTGCACAGCAGTCCACCCAGTGAGGACTACAAGTCCCATGTGACATTGTTCTTGCTCCGTTTGTGGGTATAAAGCGTTCTTTGTTATTTCCATCAATAAAAGGATTATTGCACCAGGCCAGGCGCCCGCTCTTTTCTTTTCTGTTCCAAGTGGTATTTGTACCCTGG
>NW_017310358.1:5580-9022 GCF_000935625.1 Nanorana parkeri | reverse complement strand
AATAAAAAAATTACAAGTTTAATAAAAGAAAAAAAAAAGGCGGCGTGGGATCCCCCTTCCAATCCATACCAGACCTAAAGTTAGGAGCGACCCCAAGTTAAAAATAAAAAAGCGTAGGGTTCTCCCCAAAGTCATACCTTGCCCTTTTGGTCTCGTAGGAATTTTAAGCAGGACCCCCCCAAAATGAGGGGGGTGGGTCCGCCCTAAAATTCCTAACCAGACCCTTAATCCGAGCACAGGCTTGCCAGGACAGGAAAGGGAGGGATGAGCGAGCGCCCCCCTCCCTGCACCATTCCAGGCCACATGCCCTTGCCACTGGGAGGGTGCTTTTCCAGGGCCCCCCTGGAAAAGCAACTTGTCCCAAGGCCGATGGGGACAAGGGTCTCTTCCCCACAAACCCTAGGGGCGTTGGTTGTGGGGGTCCGGGCAGGGGGGCTTATTTGCATCGGGGTACCCCCATTAATAAAGGGGCACCCAGATGCGGCCCCCCTGTGAATGAGTAAGGGGTACTTGTACTACTACCCATTCACTAAAGGGTTAAATAAAAATGTAAATGCACCAGATTTTTAGAAAGAAATTGTAAAAATTGATTGAACAAAGTAATCCGCGTCAATAACGGCGCCCAGCGTTCTTTGCCTACATCTAACGACACCAAATTCTATGTCTGCACTCCTCGCACATCACATGACAGTATGGATGACACACCCCGTCCTAAGTAATAAAAAAATTACAAGTTTAATAAAAGAAAAAAAAAAGGCGGCGTGGGATCCCCCTTCCAATCCATACCAGACCTAAAGTTAGGAGCGACCCCAAGTTAAAAATAAAAAAGCGTAGGGTTCTCCCCAAAGTCATACCTTGCCCTTTTGGTCTCGTAGGAATTTTAAGCAGGACCCCCCCAAAATGAGGGGGGTGGGTCCGCCCTAAAATTCCTAACCAGACCCTTAATCCGAGCACAGGCTTGCCAGGACAGGAAAGGGAGGGATGAGCGAGCGCCCCCCTCCCTGCACCATTCCAGGCCACATGCCCTTGCCACTGGGAGGGTGCTTTTCCAGGGCCCCCCTGGAAAAGCAACTTGTCCCAAGGCCGATGGGGACAAGGGTCTCTTCCCCACAAACCCTAGGGGCGTTGGTTGTGGGGGTCCGGGCAGGGGGGCTTATTTGCATCGGGGTACCCCCATTAATAAAGGGGCACCCAGATGCGGCCCCCCTGTGAATGAGTAAGGGGTACTTGTACTACTACCCATTCACTAAAGGGTTAAATAAAAATGTAAATGCACCAGATTTTTAGAAAGAAATTGTAAAAATTGATTGAACAAAGTAATCCGCGTCAATAACGGCGCCCAGCGTTCTTTGCCTACATCTAACGACACCAAATTCTATGTCTGCACTCCTCGCACATCACATGACAGTATGGATGACACACCCCGTCCTAAGACTGAGCTCATAACATTTCCAAAATATTTTCCTTCATTGACAATGACACCACCGAGAGAATTATTCACTCCCTTGTTATGTCTCACCTCGACAATTACAACTCCTTCCTCATTGGACTACAAAAACCCCCCTTCCCCCAGTCTATCATGAATGCTACCACAAAACGTATTCAGTCTGGCCAAATGTTCACGGTCCACCACCCCTCTCTGCCAATCCCTCCACTGGCTTCCATCCACTAACCCTCTCTGCCAATCCCTCCACTGGCTTCCACCCTCATCCCTCTCTGCCAATCCATCCACTTGCTTCCATCCCCCACCCCTCTCTGCCAATCCCTCCACTGGCTTCCATCCCCCACCCCTCTCTACCATTCCCTCCACTGGCTTCCACCCCTCTGCCCCTCTCTGCCAATATCTACACTGGCTTCAAACCTCCACCCTCCTCTACCATTCCCTCCACTGGCTTCCATCCCCCACCCCTCTCTACCAATCCCTCCACTGGCTTCCACCCCCCATCTCTCTCTCTCTGCCAATCCCTCCATTGGTTTCCATCCCCCACCCCTCTCTACCAATCCCTCCACTGGCTTCCACCCCCCATCTCTCTCTCTCTGCCAATCCCTCCATTGGTTTCCATCCCCCACCCCTCTCTACCAATCCCTCCACTGGCTTCCACCCCCCATCTCTCTCTCTCTGCCAATCCCTCCATTGGTTTCCATCCCCCACCCCTCTCTACCAATCCCTCCACTGGCTTCCACCCCCCATCTCTCTCTCTCTGCCAATCCCTCCATTGGTTTCCATCCCCCACCCCTCTCTACCAATCCCTCCACTGGCTTCCACCCCCCATCTCTCTCTCTCTGCCAATCCCTCCATTGGTTTCCATCCCCCACCCCTCTCTACCAATCCCTCCACTGGCTTCCACCCCCCATCTCTCTCTCTCTGCCAATCCCTCCATTGGTTTCCATCCCCCACCCCTCTCTACCAATCCCTCCACTGGCTTCCACCCCCCATCTCTCTCTCTCTGCCAATCCCTCCATTGGTTTCCATCCCCCACCCCTCTCTACCAATCCCTCCACTGGCTTCCACCCCCCATCTCTCTCTCTCTGCCAATCCCTCCATTGGTTTCCATCCCCCACCCCTCTCTACCAATCCCTCCACTGGCTTCCACCCCCCATCTCTCTCTCTCTGCCAATCCCTCCATTGGTTTCCATCCCCCACCCCTCTCTACCAATCCCTCCACTGGCTTCCATCCACCTACCTTTTCATCAATCCATCCATTGGCTTCCATCTCCTGCCCCTCTCTACCAATCCCTTCACTGGCTTCCACCCCCGACCCTCTCTACCAATCCCTTCACTGGCTTCCATGCTTCGCCCTTCTACTTTGTCTGCCTTAGGGGGATCGCACCTTCACCTAACAGCTGATTTTTTTCAGCAACCCATTCTCCCACAGTTACTACTTTTTCTTTTATAACTTGCCACTCCCTTTTTGATTGTAAGCTCTCCAGGTTAGGGCCCTTCCAACCTTCCTGTATTGAATTATGTTTTAACTGTACTGCCCCCCTTATATTGTACAACCTGTATAATAATAATATCACCGTCATTTTTTCTCCCTCACTCTTTTTCTCTACATCTAATGCTCATCAGACCCTCTTTTACCCTAACCTCCATCTCATTCTGTGATCCTTTAACCCATTCCCTTCTCTCTGCCACTCTCTGCCCATCCAGCTTCCTCTGTAAGGAAATTACTACTCATGCTCTCAGTTCAGTCCAATCCCCTTACGGAATTCCATCTCCCAGTCATCTTTGCCAATTCCTCCACTGGCTCATATCCCCTGCCTCTCTCTGCCAATCCTACTACTGGCTTCCATCTGCCGCCCCTCTCTGTTTATCCTTCCACTGACTTCCATCCCCCATCCCTCTCTGCCAATCCCTCCATTGGTTTCCATCCCCCACCCCTCTCTGCCAATCCCTCCATTGGTTTCCATCCCCCACCTCTCTCTGCCAATCCCTCCATTG
>NW_017310358.1:4170-5101 GCF_000935625.1 Nanorana parkeri | reverse complement strand
TCCTCCCCCCCTCCCTGCCAATCCCTCCACTGGTTTCCATCCACCACCTCTCTCTGCCAACCAATCCCTCCACTGACTTTCATCCCTTAACCCTCTCTGCCAACTCCTACTCATGCCCTTGGGTCAGGCACCAGTTCTCCTGCCCTGCTTGCACCTTCAACCTAGAGCACTATTTTTAGATTTACAGGTTCCCCCATCTGCTGTGTTTAACAAGAAACTCCAGTTCTAATATCCTCCGGCTATCCTTTGACATCACAAAGTGCCAGGTACTCTATGTGTCAGTACCTGAGGTGTATGTCCGTTGATCAAAATTAAAGAGTGTCACACAGAAAAGTCTCTTTGCAGTGGTCCCATTATGCTTCATGGGATTATACAGAATGTGTGCTCTGGAGTTTGCCACACTGTCATGTGACTCTTGCCGTGTAGCCAGCCAGATGGCAGAAACACATTCTGCTTGACACATAAGTACCTGAGAAAGGAGTACAATGCTATCCTCCCAGTTCCCGGGGTTTATCTGCCTAATAACAGCCGGTACAAATTGGCCTAATGTCACCCGTTTCTGTCATTTCATTCATCCTGAACATTGCGTGCCACAGATTCTACCACTTTATGGATTGGGACAAACGGGGGACTATGGCCTGGAGGTGGCGTGTAGTACAAGAGGTCCGGGAAGATGTTGTCTACCATGTCCTATCTCTCGTTCTCCATTTCTCGGTCCTTGGATTCAAGTTTCACTAAAGTGAACAGAACGCAGTTACTGTCACAGGCAGATATCAATTCCTTGCAGAGATCTCACTCTGGATATTAAGGACTATCTCAGCGTGCAGACAATGGGCAGACAAAGCTTCCCATTGATTTCCTGGATCTTTGTGCCATTAGGTTCTAAGATCTTCCCAAGTCTTTATTTATTGTTCAGTCAGCGGCGTAATTA
>NW_017310358.1:0-1456 GCF_000935625.1 Nanorana parkeri | reverse complement strand
CCTGCCAACCCCTCCATTGGTTTCCATCCCCCCCCCCTCTCTGCCAATCCCTCCACTGACTTCCATCCCCCACCTCTCTCTGCCAATCCCTCCACTGACTTCCATCCCCTGCTCCTCGATACCAATCTCCGTACTGAATTCCATCCACCACCTCTCTCTGCCAATCCCTCCACTGGTTTCCATCCACCACCTCTCTCTGCCAACCAATCCCTCCACTGACTTTCATCCCTTAACCCTCTCTGCCAACTCCTACTCATGCCCTTGGGTCAGGCACCAGTTCTCCTGCCCTGCTTGCACCTTCAACCTAGAGCACTATTTTTAGATTTACAGGTTCCCCCATCTGCTGTGTTTAACAAGAAACTCCAGTTCTAATATCCTCCGGCTATCCTTTGACATCACAAAGTGCCAGGTACTCTATGTGTCAGTACCTGAGGTGTATGTCCGTTGATCAAAATTAAAGAGTGTCACACAGAAAAGTCTCTTTGCAGTGGTCCCATTATGCTTCATGGGATTATACAGAATGTGTGCTCTGGAGTTTGCCACACTGTCATGTGACTCTTGCCGTGTAGCCAGCCAGATGGCAGAAACACATTCTGCTTGACACATAAGTACCTGAGAAAGGAGTACAATGCTATCCTCCCAGTTCCCGGGGTTTATCTGCCTAATAACAGCCGGTACAAATTGGCCTAATGTCACCCGTTTCTGTCATTTCATTCATCCTGAACATTGCGTGCCACAGATTCTACCACTTTATGGATTGGGACAAACGGGGGACTATGGCCTGGAGGTGGCGTGTAGTACAAGAGGTCCGGGAAGATGTTGTCTACCATGTCCTATCTCTCGTTCTCCATTTCTCGGTCCTTGGATTCAAGTTTCACTAAAGTGAACAGAACGCAGTTACTGTCACAGGCAGATATCAATTCCTTGCAGAGATCTCACTCTGGATATTAAGGACTATCTCAGCGTGCAGACAATGGGCAGACAAAGCTTCCCATTGATTTCCTGGATCTTTGTGCCATTAGGTTCTAAGATCTTGCGGGGCCGAGGAGGGCGGCTTGCGGCGGTGTCCAGTTGATTATCTCTGAACCGCGGCGCTAGGCGTTTGCATATTGCGGCACCAGCGGAGCAGCCGCCCCGACGGAGGGTGCCGCCCTAGGCAAACGCCTAGTTTGTCTCGCGGTAAATACGCCCCTGTGTTCAGTGCTGTGATAGTATCTCTCTATGACATTAATGGCATATGCTAAGTTTGCGTCCAACAATGTGGAGACAGATGTGATTGAAGTTACTCTTCAGAATTTGTCATTGGGACCAACATACCAAATTCTTTTACATTACATAGTATTTGGGGCTGAATAAAGACATACGTCCATCAAGTCCACCCCATATAGGTCCAGGCATCATCTCGTTCTTAGGAGTACTTGTCCCCCTGTATATTACCTGTACCCCTGTATGTTAC
>NW_017310357.1:14294-23170 GCF_000935625.1 Nanorana parkeri | reverse complement strand
CAAGCTTAATGTCACTCATTTGCCCTGTGGGTAACCAAAATGTATGTAACTTCCAGGATAGGTTTGGGAAGCTGAGCCCTTGGGTTGTGCAAAGTTTCAAGGCATTTGATTGAGGTTTAGGCACATTATGGTACATTAAGCTCTTCTTACATTAAGATAAATGCTTTCCAGGAATGTAATAAAATAGTTTAATGTGAATAACTTTTGGTATGTTTTATCAAATGACCCCAAATCTTCAGAATATGTTGGCATAGATAGAGTCGTGTAGTATGGTAAGTTTGGGGGGAATTGGTTAACATCTAAGTTGTATTTTGTACGTTAAGCCACATTAAGTTCCCCAAAAAAACAAGCTTAATGTCACTCATTTGCCTTGTGGGTAACCAAAATACATGAAACTCTCAGGATAGGTTTGGGAAGATGGGAAACTAGGTTGTGCAAAGTTTCCAGGCATTTGATTGAGGTTTAGGCACATTATGGTACATTAAGCTCTTCTTACATTAAGATAAATGCTTTCCAGGAATGTAATGAAATAGTTTAATGTGAATAACTTTTGGTATGTTTTATCAAATGACCCCAAATCTTCAGAATATGTTGGCATAGATAGAGTCGTGTGGTAGTTTCAAGGCAATTGATTGAGTTTTAGGCACATTATGGTACATTAAGCTACATTAAGCCATTTTCACATTAAATGTTTTAGGATGTCCCTCCAGGAACCGTTTTTTCTCACAATGCGAGATGGCACAAAAGCACAAGCACTTGTTTGATGACACAATTTGCACAGACCCCTGAAGCCCGAATAGGGGCGAATCTTGTTGGGCATGGGTGCTTAGGGATTTACTAGTTGGGTGGAGGGAAAATGGAAATTTGATAGAAGAATGCAAATAGGGATTACTATGGTCAATAGAGTTGTAAATAGGAAATTAGATACTATGGGTGTACATATACCAGTTCAGATACCAGTGCCGATACTTGCCATTTTCACGAGAACTACCAGGGTCGCAGCGGTTGCAGCTGTGACTGGGCCCTGGCGCCCCACCACTGTCCTGAAATCAAGAGTCTGTATTGTTTTAGAAAAACTGTCAAAAGATAGTAAGGAAAAAGGTATCAGTAATTATATCTGTGAGTACTTGGACAAGTATCACTACTTCTACTTGGTCCAAGGTAATCCCTAAAAAGCGTATTATCTGGACAGGCCCCTCTACCTTATGAGTGGATATCGGGATATTTATCTCTTCAAAAACTTGCATTAGCACTTGCAAATCTCTCGGGGCCCTTGTAGGGCTTTCAATCAGTAAGAAATCATCCATCTAATGAATGACTTTCTGGCAACCTTGTCATTCAGACAGAATCCATTCTAGAGCTTGCGCTAAAACATCGAACAACCAGGGACTACTTTTGGACCCCAAGGTTAATTTAGTAGAAAAGTAGTATAATCCTTGCCATTTGACACCCTGCCACTGCCACAGAGTTTGCTTAATTGGAAGTAATTTGCAGACAAATCATAGATTAATCGAAATTTATTGGAATATTTCCCTAGAACCACTCCAATTGGACTAACCCTCCATGTATGGAAAGGAGTAGATACAAAATGCCCAATTACAAAACCCTTCTTTAACTCAATGTCCAACAATTCTTCACCAATATGCGCATAGTTGACTGCAGACTTGGACATTCGTATGTCTGCTGTGGCAAGGTAATCAACCCAGTGTGGAAACCTTGTACAAAACCTTCCACCAAGAATCGCCTAACAATCGGGACCGGGTGATTTTTTAAAATAGCTATCTGGCTGTGAGACGTTTACTGGGCTTAGCTACGTTGTAGTTTTTACCACATGTTTTTTTGGGATGGGCTTGTTAACAGTTCACACAAACATATAATAATCTACACTGGCTGTAATTACATGCCGTGTAATTGTAGTTATCACATATCTGTGAATTCCCTAAAAAATGTAGAGGTCCTCCCAATTTGTCAAACTTTGTGGCCTGGTGAGAGATCACCACAGTAGTAGGGCCTTTGATCAACCAGGGATGGCCGATGGTTCAGCTAAGGGGCACCAAGCGGTTGTGTGTGCAAGTGACTGGCAGTTTGCACATACAGGGGATCTAAGGCTGGCAAAGTGCCTACAGGAAAGCTCCATGTCAATGTTACTCCAATCTGTCAATACTTGGGACTGAGCCCATATGGCTGCTGCTTTGGCGGAAAATGACCTGTGATAATCGTAGAAAGCTGTCCTGCCATACTTAGGGGCTAGATCCACCACTCTGTAGAGGTAAATGTCCAATTGCTCCCTCCTATTTGGACTTGTGGAACAGATGACATCCCTGAAAAGACTAAAGGCCAGGACAAACTCAGCCAAGGATAATTTGTGATTGAGCCTGGGATCTTTAGTTTTATGGACCACTGACACATCCCCAAATGCATATGCCCTGTTCTCCGCCACATCATGAGCCACAATCAATTGCAAGGCCAAATTGATCTCTTCCACTCCAGGATGTCTTTCTTTATATTGGCGGGAACAAAATGCACTGGTGCCACCATAGGGACCCCTGCTCCCTAAACAGGGACTGGAGCTGCCGGAAATGGGTGCAATACCTGGTATGGCTAAAGGAACATGGATACCTCCGAGATATTAGAACGCTTCTCCACTACCTCCATTCTACTCTGTAATTCCTGAACGGAAGTTGTCAACTTGTTTAGGACCGTATGTATCTGCACGAGAGAAGGGTGGATAGATGCATGTTCTGTGCTCATGGATGGCCTGACTTGTGAGGCTCTGGGAAATAATAATCTAAACAATTCAGCCTTCCTTGCTGTAGCTGGAAACAGAATGCCTCTACATTGAAGCTCTGCTGTAAGTTTCGGCACTGTCCATGTTCTAAGAGGAGGGCTGACATGTTCTGACCCTCTAGCTGGAGACAGGGGGATGGAAGTGAAATCCTCAATGTCAGATGCCTGCGACATGATAGCACTGAAACCAACTGACAACAATTAACACCTTACTCTCTTATTTGAAAATTGAGAACACCCAAAGTGACTATCTTGCAGAAAAGTGAAATAATAGAACATGTTCTGTGCTCGAACAGACACAAAAGAACAGACACAAAAAAGTTTGATCGAGACCTGAGTAATTGGTGCCACACCCCTAAAATATTAAAGGAAAACAATAGAGCAAAGTGGGGGGTTTTTTAGGCACCAAATGACACATCCAAACAATGACCTTATATCAAAAAATAGCCTTATTAATTAAAAAATAAAAAGCATACATATAAAACTTATAGCATGATACCTCCTATACCATTACTCTACTCCAATTGACATATATAAGCACGTGGTACACAGTTGAGGATTAATAATTGATATTATTGCACATAACCAGAGCCATAGCAAGCTTCATTTGCGCCCGAGGCCAAGAACAAAAAATTGTACCCCGCCCCCAACAGACTTGTGCGGTATGTGACACCATGCGCCCCGACCCCAAGATGGTGGCCGAATCTAAAATAGCATAAACATTTGTTTAGTTTGACAAAACTAATGACTTTTGTTAGTTTTCGTTCATTTTGCCCGAAACACATTTTTAGTCTTAGCACAGGTCTAGTAATATGTGTGGGGGTGCTTTTTTTTATATATATATATATATTTTTTACTGTTGGCGGCTTCCCGGGAAATATTGGGGGTCTAAACAGACCCATGACATTTCCCTTTTGAAACAGAAAAAGAGATTGAGGACACAGAGTCCTCTGCCCATACAGGCGGGGGAGAGCAGCAGGGATCAGAGGAGAAGCTGGAGCCTGTGCCGCCCCTCTTCTCCCTGCTGAGCCGCGGCTTTGTTGGTCTCCTGTCGCCCTGTGCTCACCATGGCAACAGGGGCAAGGGGGCGCAGCCAGACTGGCCCTGGCTGCGCCCCCTCTCAGCTGTGCCTGAGGCAAGTGCCTCACTCGCCCCATGGTAGCTACAGCCCTGCACATAACCCATTAGGCCAGGAGTAGTGAACCTCTATCACAATACGGTCACAACACAATAGATTGTAACATATAGATAGAAAGGAGAGAGAGCAAATACTGCTATCCCTCTTCAATTTCAAGTGGCTTGTCCACTGAATGCTGAACCTCCCTAATGGTACATGATGACACCCACTAACAGGGGTCTGATACAAATAAAGAATAATTACAAAATTGACCAAACTGCTCCCCTGCTTAAAATAGTTACCCAATATGCTTATCTAAGCTAAAGAATGATACCATAGAGCGGATCATCTGAGAGGTCATCAAATAAAGTAATAATGAATACCAAGTGTGGCTGTTTGATGTATGTTGTCCATTTTCACTGAGACATGTCAAAGTAAGTGAGCCCGAGCTTAACCAGAGATGTGACAGGTCAGTTGTAAATGAGAACTCAGGGCTAAGGAAACCTGCTGACGTGGCAGGTGAGCGTAAAATGAGATTTGTGGAAGAATGGGCCGGGTGTAGTATGGATAAATGGTGAGAAACCTGTGTAATGCCACAACAATCGTTGTGTCCTGTCAATGTGTAAATTACATATCTATATGTCCAAATGTACCAATTATAATGTATGAATGGATAGAAGCAGAGGAAATGTTTTTTTGTTTTGTTTTGTAGTATACAGGTGAGAACCTTGCTGTTAAAATGGCTCCTCAATCCGCATACTCTCATAACCATGAAGAACTATAGCTGAAACAATAAACCGTGTCCTAACCAAGTGTAATGACCATGTCTAATATCCGTATGTAACTTGTAATGCATGGAGAGGGAGAATAATCACAGCAATTCATTTAGCAATGCATTGCCGCCATTTTTTTCACGTGTGCTCTTTAATCACAACCTGCAATTTAATCAAATGTTCCCAATGATTTAACACAGAAGTAAATGTAGAAGCTGCAAAGACATTCAAAAGCAAAGGTCAGCTCTGCAGGGATCCCAATCTGAAAAAAAGTCATTTCAGGGAGGTGCTTTTCTCATTTCAGGGAGGTGCCCTCTGCCCCCCCCCCCCCATCCACAGGGGGAGGGGGGGCAGGGGTGCAATAACAAAGAACAGAGCACCCCACTGAAATTATGGCAAATAGCAAATAAGCTATTGCTTCCCTTGCTATCTGCTGGGGTTTTTTTTTAGTATTCTGACACCTGCTGCCTTCAGAATAAAAAAATAAAATAAAACCCAGCATAGGAATGAATAGCTAGGCTTCTATTGGCTATTTCAATTTGAAATAGCCAAAAGCAAGCAGGCTATTGCACCCGTCCTGTGCTGCTGTCCATCAGCAGAGAAGGACCCGATGGAGAACTTCAGGTCCATCTCTTCTGATTGACAGCAGCAGTGAGTGGGTGCAATATCTAGTCTGCTATTGGCTATTGCAAATTGAAATAGCCAATAGAAACCTAGCTATTAATTCCTATGCTGTTTTTTTTTCTCTGACTGATGGCGGCCGGCAGCCCCGATGTAAAAAAAAACAAAACAGATAGCAGAGAAGGGTTTACTCTGCTAGATAAACCTTTCCGGGAGAAAATGTTTATCTCCAGGGTATCCGGGAGCCACTATCTTACTATCTTATAGAGGGAGACTCCTCTATAAGATAGGGAGAGTTGAGGTGTCGGGCTCTGATTCAACCCCCTATATCACTCAATCTACCTGCAGTAACCAATAGTAATCATCAGCCAAATCGTGCAAGAGCAACAACAATGACACTGACAGCGAGCAGCGACGTGAGGGGTGTGTGTGTGTGTCCTCCCCCGTAGATGCAAACCGTGTGGAGTGCAATCAGGCAAGACATGGGGACCAGAAGTCGGTGCCGGGAGACATGCAGCCCTGAAACAATCTGACAGGTGAGTGAGGGAAAACCAAGGCTGTATTTACAGGCCAGACTCCTCCCACAAACACAGGCTGGCCAATAGCCAGCCTTCTTACACACACACACATATATATATAACAGCTGCTTCCTAATGTTTAAGTTTTCCTCTAGTCTAGTCTTGGAGCTGAAAAAGTATCTGTACTTGCACCAGGTACGGTACTTGGTATCTGTCCATTCCTATTAGGTACCTCCCTCTAAAATGGAATGGGTGCTAAAGGAAAGAGGAAAAAAAGAATTGAATGAATTAAAAAGATTTTAATAGAGTAAACAAAAGCAAAAAATGTTTAGATAACTTCCTAAGGAGTTAATTTTTTAATTTAACCCCCTCATGACAGTGATGTTCAAAGTATGTCGCTGTCACTAAGTGTGACATTTAGTGACAGTGACATTGTATGCCAGGTGACCACTTTTAGCTTTAGCTTTTAGAGAAAAAAGTTTAAAATGTTAGGTTTGAGTTTTAGGCCGAGAAGTACAGAAACATTTCTAAAATCGTAGGAATGTGAGGTTTTTCCAAATAAAGGACAAATAAATGAATGCATTTTTATTAGCTGTAATGTAATATAACTGCATCACATCCCAGGCGGCTCACTTTGTTTTGGGGCGGTAAGGGGCTTGGCAGTGCATTGAAGTAAATGGCACCACAGCCACTCCCTCTGGCCGCAGTGCGATCGCCCGCACCTGCCTGCGTTCCGGTCAGAAAAAATGCTGCATGCACTATTTTTTTCTGACCGCACCGGACTGGAATGCAAGCATTGATGTGACACGCATTCCAATGCGGGCGATCGCACTGTGGCTGGAGGGCATGTCTGCGGTGCCAATTGACTTCAATGCACCGCCATGCCCCTTACTGCCCCAGAACAAAGTAAGCCGGCTGGAATGAGATCCATAATGCTAGACAAACAAATAATTGGAACATGATTCCAATCAATAGGTTCATTATGACCGTATTTTAAAAATTGTAACAACAAATCACTTCAAGGAAATGTTTTTTGAAATGCCTGTGAAATTGAAAAATTCTCTGGGTAACATCCCAATACCCAACTAATCCAGAAATATATGGGTTATGTTGAAAAGCTCAATCATCACTGGCAAAGCTGCAAAACAAACATGGTTGATGTTTGTCACGGGATGCAAACCAGATGAAAGTTCCTGCAAGTATAACAGGTTTGCAACCTTGACAGCAATGGACCATAATTCCCATTCTGTGACGGGCCAGGGTATAGGTCATTCCTGCCCCCCTCCTATTAGAAGTAGAAAACGGTAATGTCCATTGCTCCAGCCCTCTGCCAAAATAGGGTGCAATTTGTACATATATCTTTTAAGATGGCATGGGCACTCTGACTGGGACATTTGTCTTGTCACTGTAGAGATCAGGATTCGGTCATGCTAAATTCATTTTCATTTACTTTTAAATTGTATCATAATATGCGATACATCTTATAGTTCTCACTTATTTCATTGGTAACATCCATGTTCTTTATGATTTGAATGAGTTCAAATTTCATAACCAGAGTGTGCCTTTGTCTTTGTCATTTGTCATTCCCCCATCTAATTGTCTTCCTTCTCTTTTGTTCCAATCCTTAATATTTTTCTTATATTATTGGACATGAGTGATTTCCATTGTAATGGGTTCATTTTTATATTAATATAGTGAATATTAATATTTTATATTAATGATAGTATAAAAATATATTTAAATATATAATTTTTATTTGTTACATTTATGTTTTATTTTTTTTACACTTTTCACTATTTTTTAAAACATTTTTTAACATTGTTATTTTATTTATTTAATTATATCAAGCAGTCATTGTGAATGAATCTCACTATGACTACTTGATAATTTAATTCATTCCTTTTTGGTTATTATTAGGCAGCTTCAAACTACGCACACACACACACACACCCAGAAATGTACACACTTAGGCTGGGTTCACATCCATTCACACCTGTAAGTTTAGGTGCGATTAAGGATTCCTGTGTCAGGAATTTGCATTTTGCTGCAGCAGGAATCCCTAATCTGTGCTTTACATGCAGCAGCTGTCACCCGCTCAAAGTAATGATTCGGGTGACAGCCGCTGCATGTACATAGTTACATAGTTACATAGTATTTGAGGTTGAATAAAGACATCAGTCCATCAAGTCCTACCTATTAGGATCTCATTCTAGGAGTACCTGTACCCCTGTATAATACGGTCCCTTAAGAAATCGTCCAAAAGTTTCTTGAACAATTCCACATTATTTGCTGAAATCACCGCCTGTGGCAGTGAGTTCCAGACCCTAACTAATCTTACTGTGAAGAACCCCCTTCGCCCCTTGTGCTGGAATTTTTTTTCCACCAATTTTAGGTGGTGGCCTCTAGTTTTTGTAATGGAGTTAATTTTAAACAGTTTATCGCTAATGTTGCTACCACCATTGAACATCTTGTACATGGAAATCATATCCCCACTTAATCTCCTCACCTCTAATGTGAACATGTTTAAATTTAGTAGCCTTGTCTCGTAGCTCTGGTCCTCCATACCCCTAATTAGTTTGGTTGCCCTCCGCTGGACTTTTTCCAACTCAAGGACATCTTTTCTTAGTACTGGTGACCAGAACTGGACCGCGTACTCCAGAAATATGCACAAGCATATTACACAAACGCCTGCACACTTCATGTAATGCCATATGATATGATTACATGTGGTTAGGAATCAATCACTATCACTGGACGCTTTGATTGTGCATCTAGGAAGAGTGATTGTTTTCTAAATGCATGTAATCATATCAGATACGATTGCATGCGGTGTGCCAGCGTTTACATGCAGCGGCTGTCGCCTGATCATGAACCTGAATGGGTGACAGCTGCCACTTGTAAATGGAAGATTAAGGATTCCTGCTACAGAAAAATGCAAATTCCTGACAAAGGATCCATATTCGCACCTAAACTTAGAGGTGTGAATGCCCACACACACACACACACACACACACACACACACACACACACACACACACAAACAAAAAAAAACAAAACCCC
>NW_017310357.1:0-14272 GCF_000935625.1 Nanorana parkeri | reverse complement strand
AAAAATAGAGGGGTGAATGCCCCCACACACACACACACACACACACACACACACACACACACACACACACACACACACACAGAAAAATACAACCCTCCCACACACGAAAACTAATACACCCCCCCTTCCCACACCCAGGTGTCTATCCAAGGCATTTGCTTTGGGTGGCACTTTCCAGGGGGGTGGACAGAAATGCTGCCCCAAAAACAGTAAGGCGAGGGTGGGCAAGAAGGTGGGGTCCCGCAGTGCTGGTCGGTGGATTAGGCCAGGGCCCAGCAGCACCAGTCCAGCCATGGAAGAGGCCAGGTCCAGCAGTGTGCAGCTCGAGCTGACAGCAGATGTTGTCAGGAGGCAGGCTGGGAAGTTGCAGGTAAGAGAATCACACTGTGCTGGTAAAGAACCCTGCAGAGCCCAGTATAGATTCTGCACAGCCCACCTGAGAGCCTCAGGTGGGGTCTCAGGTGTGCTGTACATGATATGTGGTGGGCTCTGCAGGGTCTCAGGGGGGCTTTTCCGGATCTGTGGTGGGCTCTGCGGGGCCTCAGTGTGACGTACACCTGGCTCAATCTTCCTATACGTCAATCACATGTGACTATACACAGTTATGAAACGAGCGTGGCGTCACAATGACGTGGCGATACCACTCTCAGCCTCCCCCTGCACAGAGATTTCCCAGCTCGCGGGACACGATCTCAGGCCAGCAGACTAAGAGCAATCGTCACCAGGGTTGGTTAACACCGCAGTTAACACTTTACCCACAAACGTTCGCTGCCACCATGTGTTTTTTAACGGAAACACAGACCATACCCAGCAACTATTTGCGACTATTTAAAACACTTAAACAATATCTGTGATATCGCTGTCCTCTCAGACAGGAATATGACAGGATTCACTATACAGTAGCGCTCTTCACAGAGGCAAGGATACTTTAAGTTCATATTCAGAGCGTAGAGAGAAGCTTAACGATTTTTAGGATCTCCCTTCAATAAAAGAAACGGTGCAGAAAATATACAGAAAAATATATTAATAAAGAGAGACAAAATATATATACAACAGTAACATAAAATAGAATAAAAGGTGAATACTTAACAGTCCTGGAATTAGGAGTTCAGAGTTCAATAAGCAAAAGAGAATAAAGGGGAACTCTTCTGTGACAATGTTCTAGCCGACCTGTGACAATGAAACTGTCACAGGTCAGCTCAGTAGATCGGGAAGTGAGTGAACACATACCGGCAATCGCTCACTTCTCGATCTTGTCATGGCACAGAGCCGTGACAGGGGAGGGACTGGATTCCCCGCTCCGATTCTCCAGCGCTGACTGGCGGAACGGGAGGGGGCGGGTACAGCTGGCTCTGCCCCAGGTTTCTCCTGTCCCAATGGTCCTGTGTTCCATCCTTCTTTACTTCTGAACAGGATTCTTACTTTTTTACAACGTGGAGTGGATCACGGGCTGGCCCTGAGCACGGTGAAGGGCCAAATTTAGGTTCTTTCTCAGCGACCGTTTGCATCAAATGCCTTAGTTCGCACTTTTGTGCAGGGGGCGATATATCCAGTGCAGGGGGCGGTATGTGCTATTTCTCTGCTTTTCAACTGCTTTACATGCTTAATAAACTTTACTTCTGTTGGTGAAATCATGCATATTTTTATTGGTGCGCTTTGTCACATGACCCATGGCTTTCATATGATTTTTCTTATGCATGTTTAATTTCTTAAACATTTTAAATTGCCCATTTATCAATCCTAAATTATTCCTATTGAGTTTTCCTTGTAAAGTGGTCTGCCTTTTTCGAAGTAACTTCTATATAGTGGATGGCAGCACATTATTCCCTATAGGCTACGTTGTCTTTATCCCTGCTTACAATGGAGCGGCAGATGTTCATCAGCTTCTTCAGACTTCGCAAAAATTTTGCAATATACAAACTCTTAGCATCTTATCCAATAAAAACAGTGTATGACACTCCCATCATCACCACAAATAGACAGACGAAAAAAACGTCTCACTGGAGCACAAAGGGCAACAGAAACATAGCCACCCAAAATCTTTCCTATGTGTTGATGGGTAGTCCATTACAGGAAGCTGGATAATGATTCAATCCCGCCAGCAAAGATGTGTGCCCAAAATATATACAAATCAGTATAGGACTGAGAACACTGTCTGAAGGAGCTTGCAGTCTAACAGAAAGAAAAGACAGACCCGGAGATAATGAGCAGGGGGGCCGAGCTGTCCTTGATTGTGGTCAGACCGAGCTGACCATGCAGCCACGGCCCTCTATTCAGGCATATCAGAGGGCCCTCTGATGTGCCTGAGCAGAGAGACGCATCTGCTGTGGCTGCAGTCGCCATTCTCTCTGGCCCCCTGGAGCCTGCACTGACTCCCCGGGGAGCCCGCAATGACCCCCCTGGAGCTCACAATGATCCCCCCTGGAGCTCACAATGATCCCCCATGTTCAGACAGGAGGAAGAGGGCCCTGATAAACCGTCGCCATTTCCATTTTAAAAAATCCTCCGCACCAGGCCTGTGATGCTTTTAATCTGGCCCTGCTAGGAGATTGAAAGGTACAGGAAGGAGAAGATTAAGATTCTGGTGTATACCTTCTGCAAACTCTGTTAAAATAAAAACAGTGATATTAACTAGCATATTGGCAAATGAAAACCTAGTGGTTTCGGGGGTAGAATCGTCAACAGGATACATGTAAACCCCTTTAACCAAAACCTCAAATATCTTTTAGTTTATATCTGGGAAAAAAACAAACCTGGTGATTCTGCCAGGAAGATCCTTGTTCAGGTACTTTGTGGTATAGGGTAACAATGTTCTGTCCCTGTCTCCCGACCGATCTCCTGTGTTGTCACCTGTCCCGTGGGCTTCAGATGAAGACTGCAAGCACCCAGTGGCGGAGCTAAGGAACAAAGGGCCCTGGTGCAAGATTTTTTTTTTGATCCAGCCAGTTTTGATCCAGCCAGCCCGAATCACATACTAGCTGGATCAGGCAGATGCAGCCTTCTAAACAGGCACTGTAGAGGACAGACCGCAGGGGCCTGCCGAGGACCCACTAGAGGAGCGGCGGCCGGCGAATACAGAGCCGCGTCTGATGCCGCAGGCCAGTCAACTCGTGCGACCGGCCGAGCCGGCGCCCCCGGCCCCCCCCTCACTATGCCACTGGCCGGGAGTGTCGGATGAACGGCTGATCCGACACTCCCGGCGGAGAGACCAGGGGCCCGCCGGGCGCTGGATACTGATCCGGCGGCCGGCATCTTGTTTGGGCCTCCCCAGAGTCTGAGGCCCCGGGCGCCCGCACCGCCTGCACTGGCGGTAGTTCCGCCACTGCAAGCACCTGTTTTATCATACATTATACATGCATGGTACATTGTTGTCAACATAAAAAAAACATGCCAAGCAGCCATTGCTGATTAGCACAGTTGCAAAGAGTCTGCAGGAAATCAGCAGCACAGAAATTTAACAAAGAATGGAAAAAAGGTATTTGTATGATGTATGGTGCTTCAGCAAACTAAATTTCTTTCAGTTTGGGTCTGCATTTCCTTCATCATCATTACAAAGTGGTAGATCGAGCACATTTCATTGTTTAAAAATAATAATGGAACAAGGTGAATTTTCCTTGAAATGTAATGTATTGCTTCTTTATTTCTTCATAGATTGAAGATGATCGCGGCATCAGTCAGTCGGCAACATATAATCCTGTTTCTTGTATTTCTAATTGCAGTTCTTGTTTCATTCTGCTGGTATCGGTTAGACATTGCTTCATTCAGATATAAATCAGAATGTCCTGAAGAGACACGCAAGCAGGATAGTGAGGTCTGGAACAGGACATTAGCGACAGAGACAACGCCAACACCAACACCAAAAGACACTCTTGGTCTGGTATGGAATTGGCCGTGGGGGCAGCAGTTTGCCTTAGACAAGTGTACACAATATGGCTTTCATGGGTGCAAGCTGTCAACAGACAGGAGTCTATATAGTACTGCGGATGCAGTTTTTATACATCATGCTGATATAATGTATAATAAAAAGGCTTTGCCTCAACAGCCAAGACCTTTTTTTCAGCGTTGGGTGTGGGTTAACTTAGAGCCTCCATTGATTATTAGAAACTTAGAGATGGTGGACAATTTGTTCAATGCGACCATGACATTCCGTCAGGATTCAGATATTTTCATCCCATACGGCCGGATGCAAATAACAAAAGATCCTCAAAAGGTCATCGTTCCCAAGAAGTCTAAGCTGGTATCTTGGGTAGTCAGCAAATGGTATCCTGGTGTTCCTCGCATTGCTTATTACGAAGAGCTGAAGAAACATATCCCAATAGATGTTTATGGAGCTAACCACATGCCACTGAGCTCACAAGATTTCCATCCAACAATATCGCAATACAAATTCTATTTGTCTTTTGAGAATTCCATATATAAAGATTATATCACGGAGAAGATTTGGTCAAATGCCTTTGGTTCATGGGCTGTTCCAGTTGTGTTGGGGACATCCCGTAAGAACTATGAACGTTTTGTCCCAGGAGATGCCTTCATTCATGTAGATGATTTTCCAAGTGCAAAGGAACTGGCAAATTACCTTCTCGAGTTGGACAAAGATGATGTGAAGTACCAAAAGTATTTCAACTGGAGATCCCAATACTATGTGAAACTAGATGATGGATGGTCATATTTCTACTGTAAAGCATGTTCATTCATAAAGCAGAGTCCAAGATATCAGGTTGTTCATAACATAGCTGATTGGTTTTTGAAGGATGTATAGCTCTGACAGTGGAAGATTAAAACCTAATTCCGACCAAATTAAAATGTTTTTCTTGCTTTAGATAAATTGGGGAAGAGTTACATTTCTGTCAGGTTTTCATTTCTGTCTTTAACATTATTCAGAAGAGCTACCACACTTCCATGTGACCCTATCATGGCTCTATGTGCCTCCATATCTCCAAATGAACTTACGCGTGCCACCATATCTCCAAGTGTACCCCTGTGCTCCTCCATTTCTCCAAGTGTACTTTAACATTATTCCGAAGAGCTACCTCACTTCCTGTTCCTGTGACCCCCATGCACAAAATTGGTGGAGCAGTTATCACCAAGACAGTAAGGCACAGGCAGCAATAAAAATATTTTCAAAAATTCTAACTCTTAGTCACACTACTAAAAAATGTTTTGCTTTGTCTGTGTCCTGATAAGAAAGCTCTCCAATTACTTTCTGTCCTGAGAGAAAGTAAAGAGAACTCTCCTCACTAAGGTCACAGACAACCATAAAAACCTGGCAGTGGCTCTAACACTTCTCTACTCTATCCAAAACAAAGTAATCAGGTTGGGTTGGGTTGGGATGGGTTGGGTTGGGATGGGTTGGGCTTTAAATAATACTTGGATGTTACTGTGCAAAATGATTTTCTATTGTATATAAAGTATATTGTAATCTAGTTCAAGTTATGAGATATTATTGCAAACAGGACACTCCAAAGAAGAAAAGACTCCTGGGTAAATGTCATTTACAAGGCAGGGCTGTTAGTGAATGGCCACCAGGTGAGTCTTTGAATCAACACATTCGGTTTTGCTGATAAATACCGTACACTTGAGGACAGTACTGTTCTGGCCTATTTGAACTCATCAGCAAATAACTTATCCAGCACTTTGCACCGCTTAAGGCCATATTGAGTGGGGCAACTCAGATGAATAACGTGCTGGATTAGTGTCGCCCTAGTTTATTTTAATACTTTATAGGGAAATGCCGTGGGTGGCGCACCTGCAGTACAGCCTTCTCAGCCAAACCTCTTACTTCTAAGTCAACCGGAAGTCAGATGGTTGGAGATCTCGAGGAGTTGGAGCTCTCGACAGAACACCGACACAAAACGAGAGCTATCTGTACTCATTTTTTATGTTATGAATATTTTATATGAACAGAAATACTGTAACTGCAATTTTATGTAACTGAATAAGATTGTTTTTGATACCTTTGTACCATGAAAGTCCTACATTCCTTATTATACATGATACATTAAAATGAGTGCTGTTGTACCTAGATTCTAAGTATATAACCATATGGGTCAGAATGAAAATGAAATGCACTGTGAAAAATAAAAATGTAAATAATTTAATCAAGACATTTCTAGAAAATAATAACTTTCTTTTTTTTTATTACGAAAATCCATTTGCATCGACACATAGGTTTTAATATTTTACTCCTTGTTTCATAGCAACCGGTTAGCTTTTAAATGGCAATAGACATGTGCGATTCGTTTCGTTCCGAATCGAAATTCGGACAAATTTTTGGAAATTCGGACATTCGGATGTATCCGAATTCCGAATTACAGATATAACGAATGCAAATGAATCCGAATATCCGTTTCCGAAATTCGGTAGCGGTAGTTCATTCGGACATTCGTTTCTTATTCGTTTCTTATTCGTTTCTTATTCGTTTCGTTCGTTGGAGCAAAGTGACATTAGAGGAGAAAAACATTTCCCCCTCAAATGGCTGCAAACGAATGAACGAAATGAATAAGAAACCAAAACTAAACGAACGTTCAAACGAACTACCGCTAACGAATTTCGTCCGAATCCGAATCCGAATTGACTTTCACATCCGAATCCCGAAAAACGAAATAACACAAATCCGAATTTAAAACGAAACGAAACGAAACTAAACAAATATTTTGGCAGTGCACATGTCTAAATGGCAATACATTTTGAGAATGAAAAGAAGCTAATGTGTGACTATAAGCAGTGGAGAGAGTTGTTCTTTTAAACACTACTTATATCATACACTAAGGCCTCATTTGCACCGGCAGTGTCAAACCTAAGTTTATATGCATTATATGCAATATATCATGTTTATCCAGGATTGGTAGCTTGAAACACCACGAAACGCATGCAAATGCGGCTTTAAACAGGAAAAATAGTGATATATGCATCATAAAAGTTGTTTATACTTCCCAAATAACTTCTATGTTTGGATAAGCTAAACCCAGGAGTTCCGGTGTCAATGAGGCAGAAAGGGAAATATCATTTGGCTCCACTAGATGGCACCATACCGACATACACTAATAAGCTGTGTTTAGGAATAAACTAAACTTTTAGTTGCCGTCCTATACATATAATAACTCTTTAAAATCAAATCAAAAGCAACATTTGATATTTTAGAATAGGTAGTTAAAGCAGGACTTGAGGATTTTTTTAAATGTGTAGTGTAAATATTGTAATATTGTATATTAGGGCCTGTTCACATGATATCAGGTCCTGATCAGGTGCGGATCTGCAGACTGATGCAGTGCGTTTTTGCCGCGTTTTGGCCGTGTTTTTGATGCGTTCAAGTTAAAAAAAAAAAAATTCTTTTTTTTTTTTGCTGGAGTGGGGCTGTTAGTATGTTAGCTGCAGTGCAGTGCGTTTTGGATGCGTTTTGGATGCGTTTTTGACGCGTTTGCGTTTCCTGACCGTTTCCGGACCTGACAAAATGTGACATGCAGTATTTTTTCTGTCGTAAGCTGAACGGACTGCGCACGTGAGAACTGGAGCCCATAAAACATATAGGGATACATTGGGATGCATTTTGAGTGCAGCAGCGTACGGAGTTGGTCAGCACACAAAACGGACCTCGTGTAAACAGGCCCTTATATGTAATTATGATGTGAATGTCACTTTAAGTATGTGTGTGATTATTGTAATATTTTATTCAAGCTGGATAGTATAGTTCACACTATACTTTTGGTGCTCAAGAGAGTTGCATACTCTGAAGCCACACTGTCGTTTGTCTGCCCTTCTGCTCCCCTTGTCCATTCACAGAACGCCTCGGGACAGGTTTATAAATGTTCTGACCAGCATATAGCTGGATGGATGCTATTCGCATGGCATTAATGCCACTATATGACGCTGAGGAGCATAGGAATTTACTATGTTCCTCAGTACCGTCTTGGTAAGAACAGTGCAAACAGCATCTGCTCACCGTATGCTGTAGTATAGTATATAGCATTTATAAACCTGTCCCTAAGTTTACTATGCTGCTATGCTACTGATGCAGATTGCCCAGGAATATTCCACCATTGTCACTAGGGATGCACCGATACCGGTTTTTCGATATCGAGTACGGGTACCGATAATTTTTTTTTGTACTCGCTGATACCGAATACTGATACCAGAAGTCTCATTAAGGAAGCCAGGTGGCGTGTAATGACTAGCCACCTGGCTTCCTGATTAGCTGGGATGCCTGGCGGCATGTAAGGACGCGCCAACCGGCTTCAGGTCACCACCAGGTGACCAGACAGCATGGAGCTGGCTTTCTGGATAATCAGGGAGCGGGGCGCCGTGTAATGACGCATTGCCCCACTTCCTGATTGGTAGAGAAGCTGGCCAATCAGGAAGCCAGGCAACCCATCATTACACGGCGCCCGGCTTCCTGATTGGCCAGGTCCATGCTCCCTCGTCACAAGTGACTAGAGTTGGGCTTGATGTTCGAACATCGCTAGTTCGTGTGCTCGCCGAACACATAAACTATCAGGGCATTCGGCGGGCTGCGCCTTCTGAAGCCCTAATTGGCTAAAGTCTTGCACCTGGCCACAGGTCAGGTGCAAGACTTTGCCCAATCAGCGCACAGAGAACTGTGAGAGCCATGGTTGGGCAAAGTCATGATGACTCACAGCTATATAAGGCTGCTTACACCGCAGCCCTATGAAGTGTGTTTCTGGAGTTAAAAGAGAGAGTCGATATCAGTCATTTTTTTCTTTAGAAATTTCTGTTTTGCTGCAGCAGGTTCTATGCATCGTACAGATGTGCCACTTTACAGGCAGTCTAAGGGGACCCCCCAGGAACGATATTTAAAGGAATTTTTCATTTTTATTGTTTCCCTTTAAGCAATGTTAAAATCACTGTATTAAAAAAACTGTATTTTTAAAAAGTGTTTTTAATTTAAACATGTCCCCCAGGGCAGTACCCGGATCCCCATACACTTTTTATGGCCAATAACTTGCATATAAGCCTTTAAAATGGGGACATTTGATTTTCAAAGTTCAGGTCCTACAGACTTGCATTGAGTTTGAGTTCGAATTCGCACTTTTTCCATGTTCGAAAGTTCGAATTCGAACCGAACACGGGGGTGTGTTCGGCCCATCACTTGTGGACATTGGGGGACCATTTCTCAGCAACAGAGCGGTGTTCGGCAGCACAGGTGGCAGGTGAGGTTGGTTAGCATATACTTTCTTCTTTTTAAGGATATACACTGAGTCGCCAGATTATTATGACCACCCCATCAGTACTTCGTTGGGCCACGAGATGACTCCACGAGATGACTTTGTTGGGCCGCCTCGTGACTCTACGAGATGTTGAAAGGTGATGCGAGGAATCTGACACTGCACTGTTGCCCTTCTGTTGTCTTGTACCAGTCTTGCCACTCTCCGTTCTGCCCTAACATTGACTAGTCGCTGACGGCCACAATTCGCACGTTCAGACCCAGATTTTCGGCTGACAGTCCAGTCTTTAAACACTTTAACAACAGCTGCTCTTGAACATTTCACGAATTCTGCCGTTTGCTGATACTCACTCCATGGCTCCGAGCGCCAACAATCATCCCACGTTCAAAGGCTGTTAAGTCGCATTGTTTACCCATATCTTCAGAAACAAAATCACTTCTACTGTCGTGGTAAACAACCTGCTTCCATAGTTATAATGGTCTGGCCCTCTAGCAACTTCAGCGCGAAATTATAGCTAATTAGCCTACAAACGTCAGGTGGTTATAATAATCTGGCCACTCAGTGTAGATTGACAAAGTAATTTACTATAGAGGCAAGGTCCCTAAATTTGAGCTATTTCCTTAAACTTCAAAGTATGTCCATAACCAAAACATTTTTGTTGTTTTTGCATATTATTGTTATTATTATTATTTATATAGCGCCAACAATTTAGGCAGCGCTTTTCATCAGTCCCTGCCCTCGTGGAACTTACAATGTACGGTCCCCATTGCACATACATACGAGGGCCAATTTAGATAGGAGCCAATTAACCTACTGTAGCAGACTTATTTGTTTCTCAATCATGCACTAACTGGGTGTATGATGCTGTGCACCAGTAAGGAAGTGCAGGGCTTTATTTTCTTATGTTTAAGTTATATGCGCGGTGTATGATGTTATACACAGGGACGATTTACTCTCTCTGCTGCCCCAAGGCCAGGTTCCTCAATGTGCCCCCCTCCCCGCCAACCCCCGCAGATGGTGGGGGTGATAGGGTTAGTTTAAATTTTTTTTAACTTTGCTATCACTTTTTATATTTTTAAAATTTTAATTTTTTTGTTTTACTTTATAATTTTTTTTATCTTTATTATTTCTTATTTTTTACTTTTCTTATTTTTTTTTTCCCTTAACGTTATTGCTATTACACAGGAGCTAACAAGCCCATGTGTGACAGCATTTGGTGACAGATTCTCTTTATTGAACCTGTCACTTCCAATACAGGAGTTCTAGCACAGCGCTGTGCTGGAACTCCTGTGACAGCTGAGAGGGCAAGGCTGCAAGTGCAGCTCTCCCCTCTCTGTTTACACGGAGCAGAGCAAAGAATGGACATTCTCTGCTCTCTGCTCCCTGTTCTCCATCGTGAAGAGTGGAGAGAGGCGGCCAGCGCGGGGAGAGGTAGGCACGAGGGGGCAGCGGGGGAGCGGGGGCCTGCAGACTTATTACAAGTGATGTCGGGGACATCACTTAGGCGCAAGTACAAGTACTCGCCCAAATACTCGGCATCTGCACCGATACCTATACTAGTATCGGTATCGGTGCATCCTTAGTAATAATAAATGTTTCATAGCATAACGTAGGGAAAACAGTTTTTTTCATTTTTGATTTTTTTTTATTATTAACTATATATAAAGAAAAAAGTAACAGTGGTGATTAAATACCCCAAAAGAAAGATTTATCTGTCCTCAAAGAATGATATTAAATTCATTTCAGTACAGCATTGCATGACGGGATAAATGTTACTCAAAACACCTCAGCTCTGAAGGAGTGGGAATCCTTCTATCCCTTCTATCTCCATCCCTCTCCTCTTTTGAAATCCACTGTATTTGCCTTTTCTCTCCAATTTCTTTGAGGATTTCTGTTATATACCGGCCATCTGGAACGGTATCTCCCTTTCTGGATGAATTCTCTGCCTGCCTAATAGAACACAAAAAGAGGTCCGCACTCATTGGCGTGTGCTGACCAACAAGATAGTTCACTTTAAAGTTAACTCTTTTTGTGCCTCTTCCCCACAATAGGCCCTTGTCCCCATCGGCATGGGGACACCCTCCCAATGCAGAGGCCACGTGGCCTGGTAAGGCGCAGGGAGGGGAAGCGCTTGATCGCCCCCCCCTTTCCTGCCCCACCGGGCCAGTGCTTGGATCAAGGGTCTGGTAGGACTGTTAGGGGGCTGGGGTTCCCCCTTAAAATTCCTACCAGACCTAAAGGGTTTGGGGGGAACCCCACGCCCTTTTTTTTTGTTTTAATTGGGGAGGGTCCCCCCTAACATTCCTACCAGACCTAAAGGGTCTGGTATGAATTGGGGGGAAACCTCATGCTTTTTTTTTTTGTTCATCTTCTGCAGACTGTAAAAAAAATGAAATTTCGTTAAAAAAAACAAAATTTCGACCGGACTAACGCTAACAAATTTTGGGAAATTGGGAATTCGGATTCGTTTGCATTCGTTTTAGCTGTAATTTGAAATTCAGATACATCCGAATCTCCGAATTTCCGTCCAGATTTTGTTTCGGAAATAAACGAATCGCACATGTCTACAGCTCATCAGAACTGGTAAAAAAAACATAATCGGGAATTGTCTTGTCTCTGCCTGCGACTTTCCTGATTAGGTAAGTGTGTATAGGATTATCTGTGTAAATAGTTAGAGTGACAATGTAAAATCTGAAGCTCTCCACCTCCTCTGTAGTGATGGGCCGAACACCCCCCTGTCCGGTTCGAATTTGAACTTTCGAATAGGAGTGCACCGATACCAAGTACTGTACTCGGTAGTACTTAGAGAAAAATTCACAAGTTAGGAGGCAGCTGTCATTTGTAAGGAGCATACAGGGTGCCTGGGATTTGTACATTTCTGTATGATTTTGTTTTTATAAATGTAGCCTCTATATATATATATGCTATTGCAGTGAGTTATGTTCCTGTCTGCAAACAGTTAATTGCCTGTGTGTGCTCTGGAGGCAGAGACTTATGGGGATTGCAGGGCAGAGCAGAGACTGGGACATTGCAAGAAGGATCTCTGAAACTGCAACTCCCAGGAGGCTGTGCAGGAGAGAGGAGGGGGACTATAGGCGGTGGCTGCTGTATACGGTCTGTCTGGGACAGCCATCTGAAGAGTGCAGGTCTGTGTGGCACTGTGTGAATTAGTACTGCATGTAACCGAGCTGTGTGGTTGCCACTGACATATGGGACACACACTCTGTACAGCAGTACCCTGAAAGATTGATGTTCGTCTGCTGAACCTGAGAGCAGAGGCGGCTCTAGAGTTTGCGAGGCCTTAGGCGAAACCTAAACATGAGGCCCCACTCAGGCCTGTGGTGTCTCACCAGGGCTCTGTGGGGTTTAACCAGTCTGGTGAGACCCCACAGAGCCCTGGGGAGACCCCTAAAGAGCCCTGGTTAAACTATGGTTCTGTGGGGTCTCACCAGTCCTGGTTAAACCCCACAGAGCCCTGGTGAGGACCTACAAAGCCCTGATTTAACCAGGGCTCTGTGGGGACTGTTGAGACCCCACAGAGCCCTAGTGAGACCCCACAGAGCCCTAGTTAAACCAGGGCTCTGTAGGGTCTCACCAGGGCTTTGCAGGGTCCCAACAGGGCTCTGTGGGGTTTAAACAGCCCTGGTGAGACCCCACAGAGGCCTGGTTAAACCAGGGCTCTGTAGGGTCTCACCAGAACAAGGGCTCCACAGGGTCTCACCAGGGCTATGTGGGGTTGCACAAGCCTGGTTAGACCCCTTAGACCCCTAGTGAGACCTCAAGAAGCACTGGTAAAACCAGGGCTCAGCAGGGTTTTACCAGGTCTCTGTAGGTTCTCACCAGCACCAGGACTCTGTAAAGCTCTTTGGGGTCTCACCAGGGCATCGGGGCTCTTTGGAGCCTCACCAAGGCTCTGTGGGGTCTAACCAGCCTTGTTAGACCCACAGAGACCCAGGGAGACCCCACAGACCTCTGGGTAGACACCAAAGAGCCCTGGTGAGACCCCACAAAGCCCTGGTTAAACCTGTAGGGTCTCACCAGCACCCAGGCTCTGTAGGGTCTCACCAGGGCTTTTTAGGGTCCCAACATGGCTCTGTGGGGTTTAAACAGAGCTGTTGAGACCTCACAGAGCCCTGGTGAGACCCCACAGAGGCCTGGTTAAATCATGGCTCTGTAGGGTCTCACCAGCACCAGGGCTCTGTAGGGTCTCACCAGCCTGGTTACATCCCTCAGAGCCCTGGTGAGACCCCAAAGAGCCCTAGTGAGACCCCAAGAAAGCACTGGTAAAACCAGGGCTCAGCAGGGTCTCACCGGGGCTCTGTAGGTTCTGACCAGCACCAGGGCTCTGTAAAACTCTCTGGGGTCTCACCAGGGCATCAGGGCTCTGTGGAGCCTCACCAAGGCTCTGTGGGGTCTAACCAGCCTTGTTAGACCCACAGAGCTCTGGTGAGACACCAAAGAGCCCCGATGAGACCCCACAAAGCCCTGGTTAAATCTGTAGGGTCTCACCTGGGCTCTGTAGGGTCTCACCAGCACAGGGCTAATGTGGGGGTCTCCCCAGCCTGGTTAGACCCCACAGAACAAAAAAACGAGGGTTTAACCCGTTAAAAGATAACGGGTTAGTAGCGGGCAACTTAAGGATCCGGACACGTCAACCGATTGTAGAAAATATATAATTTTATTGAAAAAACCACACACTATTGCACATTAGATTCACCGACTACCATTAAAAACATTGTGAAACACATACAGTCATAATTAATATGTGGATCAATCCTCATTGGTTTTAACATTAACCTTGTATCCCCACCACCAGTGACAAGGGAGGAAATGTTGTGCTCCTCCCTGAGGACATGTAACTAATAGGAAACTAATAAATTATTAAATGATAAAAACACGTACATCAAGTTGAGAGAATCCCCCTTTAATGTTTTGGTGAGTGAGTTTAATGATAAAATAAAACTAGCTCTAGAGGCAGGCTTATTGACACACAAGGAATTCTGCTTTCTAAAGATAAATAATTATAATATTCCAATATTTTACATTATACCGAAGATTCACAAAGATTACAATAACCCCCCGGGAAGACCTAT
>NW_017310356.1:22973-23204 GCF_000935625.1 Nanorana parkeri | reverse complement strand
CGGTGTCTGGATCATACGTGATCTCTGTGACCGGTGTCTGGTGTCCGGGCCTCTCTCTGGTATCAGCTCTGTCCCACATTCTGCTCTTATCTGAGCTGCCAGAATAGAACACGGACTGTGTCCTCCCGTGTTATCAGCCTCCCTGGCACCAGTCATGTCTCCTGTACACGTGTAGGACTATGTGCTGGGAGCAGCCGCAGGAGGTGCGTGTGTCCCAGTCAGTGCCGGGAC
>NW_017310356.1:22604-22918 GCF_000935625.1 Nanorana parkeri | reverse complement strand
AATGCCCTGCGTGCGGAAATGCCCTGCGTGCGGAAATGCCCTGCGTGCGGAAATGCCCTGCGTGCGGAATGCTCTGCGTGCGGAATGCTCTGCGTGCGGAATGCTCTGCGTGCGGAAATGCCCTGCGTGCGGAAATGCCCTGCGTGCGGAAATGCCCTGCGTGCGGAAATGCCCTGCGTGCGGAATGCTCTGCGTATAAACTCCTCGGTCTCTTCCACAGATATGGCGAGTCCGTCTTCAGAAAGATCGGCGGAGAATGGAGGCCACGGGAGGAGGCGGGGCCCCGGAGCCTTCGCTACGGCTTACCTGGTCAT
>NW_017310356.1:22133-22563 GCF_000935625.1 Nanorana parkeri | reverse complement strand
GAGTGCTGGAGTTTTGTGCGGTAACCCATAGCAACCCGCTACGTTTTATTTATAGGTGCTGACAGCGGGTCACTGTCATTTCTCCGTATGCGGCATCATAGAGCACCGCTACCATTATACCCCTCCCCCCTTCCCCAAAGTCTGTACCCCTGACCCCCCGAGATCACATGTCTCCTCCCCCATAATGCTGAGGGATCCTGCCCAAAGCCGCCGCCTGAGCTGCATTCTGGGGTGCCTGAGCTCTGCAGTTGTCATGCAGATCCTCGTCGTGAGCTTTGCTGATTGGAGAGCTCTGACTTGGGGGGGGGGGTGGGGGGGTCAGACCTCTGCAGAGAGGCCACTGCTTCCACGCACAGACTTCTCTCCTGTGGCTGTAATGATCGGTAAGATTTGGACACCTTTTGGTGCTTCTGGATTGTATTCGGCTGAA
>NW_017310356.1:20317-21903 GCF_000935625.1 Nanorana parkeri | reverse complement strand
AGTTGGGGTGGGCGGGGGAGTTGGGGGGGTGAAGAGAAGAGCGAGCTCGGGGGGGTGTAGGACGGGTGAGATGTCCGTGTGTTGTGTGGGACGAGGTCACGCGTGTGCGTTCTGATCCCAGGATGAGCCGCGTGTCTCCACGTTGCAGGTGGTTGGTCATCGCTGTCGGCTTGGTGCGCACTTACCTCACCAAAGGAAGTTACCACAATCTCTACTACTCCATCGAGCGGCCGCTGAAGTTCTTCCAGACCGGGGCCCTGCTAGAGGTACGCACCACATTCTCTGCTCTTCAGTGTCATCAATGTGCGCACACAGGCGCAGGCTGACTTCTGCGTCTTCTCTTTTTCAGATTGTACACTGTGCAGCGGGTGAGTACGACGTCCTCCCCGGGGATTGTAGGGATCAGACATATCGTTATATACGGGGAGGGGGAGGGGGTCACTGATTACATTTATTCATAAGATTCATACATCCAAATCAAAGCATTTATAAATAATTTTATATGATTTATGTGCATCGGAATTTATTGTAACATTACACATAAAAATGGATCAGATTTGTGACGGGGGCGTCGCAGGGCATTGCCGCCACTAGATGGAGCCAAAGTCCAGAGGAACGTCACTATGGGCGCTAATCGTTTCATTGATTTCATAGGTTATAATAACTATATTAAAGGAGAACTATGAGGGGGGGGAGGGGCTTGTCATTCACCTCATAGTTCGGGGCGACCTTCAGCTGGGCGGATCCCGGCACAATTGTCGGGATCCGCTCCGGCGTCTCCGTATACCGCGAGCTGTAGCTCCCTATATACTGAGCCTAGGGTGACGGGAGGACGCTAGTTTGTGTCCTCCCGTTACCCTGAGGAGAACTATGGGGGAAACACTGACCTTTAACCCCTTCATGACTGAGCTTGTCTTCAGTTTCTGGTCATTAATGACGGACACGCGTGTTACATTGTTGCTGTGCGATTCTTCCACGTCAGTCATATACGTTCTTACTAAGCGCACCGACACATATTATATATTGTATGTTAAGGTCCCCGCACACCTTACGATGATGGCGGGTAATCCCGCGATCGTACGATTATGGTAAGGTGTGTGGAAGCCGCGCGACCTCTGCTACTGTACGGTCGCACGACTTTAAACTTACGAACATGTTCGAAAACCCGCCGAGCATCGTACGATGGTGTGTGGCATGTTCGTAAGATAAAAGCCGTACGGGCCGGTGTGCGCAAGCGCACAGTGCCCGTTCGGCATTGCGGTCATCGGAAGCCCGCCCCTCAGGGGGCGTGGCTTGCGATCATCGCAAGTACGATCTGCCTTTGCAAGATAGGCAGATCGTACGTTTTTTTAAGTACCTTACAACCGACGCAAGACAAAAGTCATCCAATGGTTGTAAGGTGTGTGCCCGGCCTTAGAGGACAGATGGGGCGATATCATATCACACGTGTGTGCGCTTCACTTAGTTCGAATAAAATATTTTTTAAAAAATGAGGAAAAAACGTAAATAAAACACATTTTTATTTTCACAAGTTTTGATTATTATTATTTTTGTTAGACATTTTTTATAATAATTATAGTATAAAA
>NW_017310356.1:14268-20259 GCF_000935625.1 Nanorana parkeri | reverse complement strand
TGCACTCGCATTGCGGCCGGAGGGCGTGGCTACGGTGCCATTCACTTCAATGGCCCGCCACGCCCCCTCCAGCCCCACGAAATAGTGAGCTGGCCGCAATGATATGCAGCGCGTGCTTGCTCCGCTCTTCCTGTAACGCCGTCTCTTCTCTCTCAGGGATTGTTCCTTCCTCTGTGGTCCTGACCGCCTTCCAGGTCATGTCCCGAGTCTTCCTGACCTGGGCCGTCACACACAGCGTCAGGGAGGTGCGTATCATTGAAGTGTTCCTGCGAGGTCACCTCCCGTATAATTCTCCACGCGTTGTATGTATCGGGGGAGGCGCGGGACCTCTGTCGGGTTTTTATTTATGGATTCCACAGCTGAAGATCAATGCGGTTCACGGGGAGCTCAATGGCTCCGCTGCGGCTGCTCTCGGTGTACACCTCAGACTAGGGGACCCAGAGTCTGGACTCTGCAGGGTCACCCTCAGGTGGGATCTGCAAGGGTTGTAACTAGAGATCAAAGGGGCCCCATACAAAGTTTTGCTATGGGGCCCCCTGATCTCTAGTTACGCCCCTGCCTCCTGGGTCCCTTTTACTGTTCTTCCAAATGTGGTGATTCTGCCATTGGCCGGGGTCATCTAGCCATTGGCCTGGGGTCATCTAGCCATTGGCCTGGGGTCATCTAGCCATTGGCCGGGGTCATCTAGCCATTGGCCCGGGTCATCTAGCCATTGGCCCGGGTCATCTAGCCATTGGCCCGGGTCATCTAGCCATTGGCCCGGGTCATCTAGCCATTGGCCCGGGTCATCTAGCCATTGGCCCGGGTCATCTAGCCATTGGCCCGGGTCATCTAGCCATTGGCCCGGGTCATCTAGCCATTGGCCCGGGTCATCTAGCCATTGGCCCGGGTCATCTAGCCATTGGCCCGGGTCATCTAGCCATTGGCCCGGGTCATCTAGCCATTGGCCCGGGTCATCTAGCCATTGGCCCGGGTCATCTAGCCATTGGCCCGGGTCATCTAGCCATTGGCCCGGGTCATCTAGCCATTGGCCCGGGTCATCTAGCCATTGGCCCGGGTCATCTAGCCATTGGCCCGGGTCATCTAGCCATTGGCCCGGGTCATCTAGCCATTGGCCCGGGTCATCTAGCCATTGGCCCGGGTCATCTAGCCATTGGCCCGGGTCATCTAGCCATTGGCCCGGGTCATCTAGCCATTGGCCCGGGTCATCTAGCCATTGGCCCGGGTCATCTAGCCATTGGCCCGGGTCATCTAGCCATTGGCCCGGGTCATCTAGCCATTGGCCCGGGTCATCTAGCCATTGGCCCGGGTCATCTAGCCATTGGCCCGGGTCATCTAGCCATTGGCCCGGGTCATCTAGCCATTGGCCCGGGTCATCTAGCCATTGGCCCGGGTCATCTAGCCATTGGCCCGGGTCATCTAGCCATTGGCCCGGGTCATCTAGCCATTGGCCCGGGTCATCTAGCCATTGGCCCGGGTCATCTAGCCATTGGCCCGGGTCATCTAGCCATTGGCCCGGGTCATCTAGCCATTGGCCCGGGTCATCTAGCCATTGGCCCGGGTCATCTAGCCATTGGCCCGGGTCATCTAGCCATTGGCCCGGGTCATCTAGCCATTGGCCCGGGTCATCTAGCCATTGGCCCGGGTCATCTAGCCATTGGCCCGGGTCATCTAGCCATTGGCCCGGGTCATCTAGCCATTGGCCCGGGTCATCTAGCCATTGGCCCGGGTCATCTAGCCATTGGCCCGGGTCATCTAGCCATTGGCCCGGGTCATCTAGCCATTGGCCCGGGTCATCTAGCCATTGGCCCGGGTCATCTAGCCATTGGCCCGGGTCATCTAGCCATTGGCCCGGGTCATCTAGCCATTGGCCCGGGTCATCTAGCCATTGGCCCGGGTCATCTAGCCATTGGCCCGGGTCTTGCACTCGCATTGCGGCCGGAGGGCGTGGCTACGGTGCCATTCACTTCAATGGCCCGCCACGCCCCCTCCAGCCCCACGCAATAGTGAGCTGGCCGCAATGATATGCAGCGCGTGCTTGCTCCGCTCTTCCTGTAACGCCGTCTCTTCTCTCTCAGGGATTGTTCCTTCCTCTGTGGTCCTGACCGCCTTCCAGGTCATGTCCCGAGTCTTCCTGACCTGGGCCGTCACACACAGCGTCAGGGAGGTGCGTATCATTGAAGTGTTCCTGCGAGGTCACCTCCCGTATAATTCTCCACGCGTTGTATGTATCGGGGGAGGCGCGGGACCTCTGTCGGGTTTTTATTTATGGATTCCACAGCTTAAGATCAATGCGGTTCACGGGGAGCTCAACGGATCCGCTGCGGCTGCTCTCGGTGTACACCTCAGACTAGGGGACCCAGAGTCTGGACTCTGCAGGGTCACCCTCAGGTGGGATCTGCAAGGGTTGTAACTAGAGATCAAAGGGGCCCCATACAAAGTTTTGCTATGGGGCCCCCTGATCTCTAGTTACGCCCCTGCCTCCTGGGTCCCTTTTACTGTTCTTCCAAATGTGGTGATTCTGCCATTGGCCGGGGTCATCTAGCCATTGGCCTGGGGTCATCTAGCCATTGGCCTGGGGTCATCTAGCCATTGGCCGGGGTCATCTAGCCATTGGCCCGGGTCATCTAGCCATTGGCCCGGGTCATCTAGCCATTGGCCCGGGTCATCTAGCCATTGGCCCGGGTCATCTAGCCATTGGCCCGGGTCATCTAGCCATTGGCCCGGGTCATCTAGCCATTGGCCCGGGTCATCTAGCCATTGGCCCGGGTCATCTAGCCATTGGCCCGGGTCATCTAGCCATTGGCCCGGGTCATCTAGCCATTGGCCCGGGTCATCTAGCCATTGGCCCGGGTCATCTAGCCATTGGCCCGGGTCATCTAGCCATTGGCCCGGGTCATCTAGCCATTGGCCCGGGTCATCTAGCCATTGGCCCGGGTCATCTAGCCATTGGCCCGGGTCATCTAGCCATTGGCCCGGGTCATCTAGCCATTGGCCCGGGTCATCTAGCCATTGGCCCGGGTCATCTAGCCATTGGCCCGGGTCATCTAGCCATTGGCCCGGGTCATCTAGCCATTGGCCCGGGTCATCTAGCCATTGGCCCGGGTCATCTAGCCATTGGCCCGGGTCATCTAGCCATTGGCCCGGGTCATCTAGCCATTGATATGATTTCTGTTGTTCAGGTTCAGAATGAAGACTCGGTGCTGCTGTTTGTCGTGGCGTGGACAGTCACTGAGATCATCCGATACTCGTTTTATACCTTCAGCCTCCTCAACCATCTCCCCTACATCATCAAATGGGCCAGGTAAGCAGGGGGCGGGGCTAGGTAAGCAGGGGTGGAGCCTAGGGACATGGAGTAACAGCGGTCTGTATGTATAAAGGCCGTGACACACTGCACATGAAGGCCGTGCAGAGTGAAGCAAAGCTCTCCGGCACGTGCAGTGTGTGAGCAGATGATTGACTGCACCTTCAGCCAATCGGCTCGTCCGTAACAACCAGCCAGCTGTCGCATCCCGTTGCGCCGGTTTATACGCGCGAGTATCTAGCCATTGGCCCGGGTCATCTAGCCATTGGCCCGGGTCATCTAGCCATTGGCCCGGGTCATCTAGCCATTGGCCCGGGTCATCTAGCCATTGGCCCGGGTCATCTAGCCATTGGCCCGGGTCATCTAGCCATTGGCCCGGGTCATCTAGCCATTGGCCCGGGTCATCTAGCCATTGGCCCGGGTCATCTAGCCATTGGCCCGGGTCATCTAGCCATTGGCCCGGGTCATCTAGCCATTGGCCCGGGTCATCTAGCCATTGGCCCGGGTCATCTAGCCATTGGCCCGGGTCATCTAGCCATTGGCCCGGGTCATCTAGCCATTGGCCCGGGTCATCTAGCCATTGGCCCGGGTCATCTAGCCATTGGCCCGGGTCATCTAGCCATTGGCCCGGGTCATCTAGCCATTGGCCCGGGTCATCTAGCCATTGGCCCGGGTCATCTAGCCATTGGCCCGGGTCATCTAGCCATTGGCCCGGGTCATCTAGCCATTGGCCCGGGTCATCTAGCCATTGGCCCGGGTCATCTAGCCATTGGCCCGGGTCATCTAGCCATTGGCCCGGGTCATCTAGCCATTGGCCCGGGTCATCTAGCCATTGGCCCGGGTCATCTAGCCATTGGCCCGGGTCATCTAGCCATTGGCCCGGGTCATCTAGCCATTGGCCCGGGTCATCTAGCCATTGGCCCGGGTCATCTAGCCATTGGCCCGGGTCATCTAGCCATTGGCCCGGGTCATCTAGCCATTGGCCCGGGTCATCTAGCCATTGGCCCGGGTCATCTAGCCATTGGCCCGGGTCATCTAGCCATTGGCCCGGGTCATCTAGCCATTGGCCCGGGTCATCTAGCCATTGGCCCGGGTCATCTAGCCATTGGCCCGGGTCATCTAGCCATTGGCCCGGGTCATCTAGCCATTGGCCCGGGTCATCTAGCCATTGGCCCGGGTCATCTAGCCATTGGCCCGGGTCATCTAGCCATTGGCCCGGGTCATCTAGCCATTGATATGATTTCTGTTGTTCAGGTTCAGAATGAAGACTCGGTGCTGCTGTTTGTCGTGGCGTGGACAGTCACTGAGATCATCCGATACTCGTTTTATACCTTCAGCCTCCTCAACCATCTCCCCTACATCATCAAATGGGCCAGGTAAGCAGGGGGCGGGGCTAGGTAAGCAGGGGTGGAGCCTAGGGACATGGAGTAACAGCGGTCTGTATGTATAAAGGCCGTGACACACTGCACATGAAGGCCGTGCAGAGTGAAGCAAAGCTCTCCGGCACGTGCAGTGTGTGAGCAGATGATTGACTGCACCTTCAGCCAATCGGCTCCTCCGTGACCAACCGCCCACTGTCGCACCCCCTTGGGCCTCCGTTGCGCCGGTTTATACGCGCGAGCCGATTGGCTGAAGTTGAAATTGTTCATCTCGGCACGCTCAGCTCCGCGCGCTCTCGCCAGCTGAGGTGCCGAGAAGAAAGTGACATGACACACTGCTCGCAAAGGCAGCGCGCCACCGCTCCGCGCTGCTTCGCGTGCAGTGTGTCACGGCCTTAAATGTCTGTCAGGTGTGCCGGGTAGGGATAGGATGGTTCTAGATGAACAGAGGCGGAATGGGGCCTGGGAACATAGAGGAACAGCAATCCTTATGTATAAATCTTTATTTCACGTAGCGAGGTGGGGTGGGGCCTGGGGAGCGGGGGAGGGATGGGGTGTGGCCTGGTGGCCAGGGGTGGGGCTATGGGAGATGGGAACATAGAGGAACAGCAATCCTTATGTATAAATCTTTATTTCACGTAGCCTGGTGAGCAGGGGTGGGGCCTGGTGAGCAGGGGAGGGGTGGGGTGGGGCCTGGTGGGCAGGGGTGGGGCTATGCGAGATGGGAACATAGAGGAACAGGAATCCTTCACATAGCCCTCCAGATTGTTCCTTACACTGGGAGATCTGATTGGCTGACACTTGAATGTGTGTGTCTGAGGTGAGAGCTTTCCTCTCCTGCACAGAATCCGCGGAAAGCTTCCATGACACTCTTATGAGGGGGTTGTGGCAGAGCACGGACAGTTCATATTTCAGGCATTGGTTCATGATTCTCTGTCAGTTTTCTCATTGCTGACCCGGAGCTATGATTATGTGACAGGTACACGCTGTTCATCGTACTTTACCCCATGGGGGTGGCGGGGGAGCTGCTGACCATCTACGCCGCGCTGCCGTCCGTCAAGCAGACCGGACTCTACTCCATCAGCCTGCCCAACAAGTACAACTTCTCCTTCCACTACTACACCTTCCTCATCCTGGTCATGGCGTCCTATATCCCCAGTGAGTATGTCGCTCTGACCTCTGACCCCCGCGGTATGACATGATTATAGTACAACGTCAGGGTTTTCCCCCAACCCCGTGTCATTTAGCCCTCTCCACGCTCCGGAACTGTCCCGGATCTTCCTCCGCAGTCCAGTTCCTGCAGTCTTC
>NW_017310356.1:13799-14124 GCF_000935625.1 Nanorana parkeri | reverse complement strand
CCTGCTCTCGGGGGGGAGAGAAGGCCTCGGTCATGAAGGGGTTAAAGGAAGTGACCTCATGATATGTAGGCGGAGCTAGCTGAATGAATGGCGCTGAATGTCGGTTGGTTCTTATAAGATTTTTGTTTTCTTCCTTGCAGTCTTCCCGCAGCTGTATTTTCACATGCTCCATCAGAGGAGGAAAGTTCTGCACGCCGATCGCAAGAAAGCCGATTGACCTCCAACGTCGCCTCGTTTTTTTTCTCTTTTTAATACTTTTTTCTTTTTTAATTTTTTTTCCCCCCCAAAACTTTTTAGAAACCCAAATGCTGCAGCATTTTTGAGT
>NW_017310356.1:12777-13151 GCF_000935625.1 Nanorana parkeri | reverse complement strand
CCCCTCTGCTGTTTGACCATGCTGCTCAGAGCGGAGGATAAAACTCTAATGAGGTTTGAGTGACCCTGCACAGGGTGGAGAGGGGTCGGCGGTGACAACAGCGCCATCATTCACCACAGAAGGGGACAGGGAGCCGGTCAGTGCGAGGCCGTCTTGTTTACTACGGTCTCCCAGCAGCACTACCTCCTCCACATGCCACCCCGCTCACCCCAACCTCTTACTAGAGGGACAGGTGAGCAGCTGCACACTTTGACTTTCTAAGAGGAAGTGGGCTGCGTGTGAACTTCCTGTGTTGGTGGAAGCCCCTTGTGGGAGGAGTCAGGGGCGCTTTATATTCACAGGCATACTCCTCGGCATAATAAGCCTTAGGGGCC
>NW_017310356.1:6412-11663 GCF_000935625.1 Nanorana parkeri | reverse complement strand
GGGGGGCGTGTGTGTGGCATGGCATTAAGCTCTGTATAATGCATGACCGCTGGTGTGCTGTGCGTTGTGACAATGCATTCCACAGGTTACCTTTTCCTCCACAGGAGGAGGAGCCTAGCTGTACTATAGGCCGAGTGGAGTCCATACGCACCGGTGAGGTGAGGGAGCGATGGCTATGGTCCTGTGTTGTGTTGTATCTCCCCCATAGGAACACCTATAAATTGGGCCGCAGCTTGGGGTGGAGCTGACTGGTGGAGGAGAACTATGGGGAGGGGGGAGGGGCTTGTCACTCACCTCATAGTTCGAGCCGCTGTGTGACAATGAGACTGTCACAGGTCGGCTCCGTAGATCGGGGGTGAGGGAACACATACCGGCGCTCGCTCACTGCTCGATCATATCCCTGCAGAGAGCCGTGACAGGGGAGGGGCTGGATTCCCCCCTCCGATCCTCCAGCGCTGACTGGCTGATCGGACGGGGGAGGGGGAGGGTACAGCCTCTAGATAGGCGGAGCCAGCTGTCACTCACGCAGCTGGGCGGATCCTGGCATACTTGTCGGGATCCGCTGCGGCGTCTCAGTATACCGCGAGCTGTAGCTCCCTATATACTGAGCCTAGGGTGACGGGAGGACGCTAGTTTGTGTCCTCCCGTTACCCTGAGGAGAACTATGGGGGAAAAGCCCGGACCTCATAGTTCTCCTTTAATAGGACCGAGCGCTGCATGTACTAGGTCCCCCCGGGGGGTTTCCAGGACGATGTCGCTGTGGTGATTTGGTTTATAATGTGATTATTGATTTCTGGTACGAGCCGATTAACAAGCCAAATCTTCTGTATAAATCCGTGTGCATTGTGCGGCCTTTTTATAACGAATCTTTTCATGATCGGGGACCCCCCACTGACAAACATTACCTCAGCCCGGGGGGGGGACCCCCCTGTGCAGAGAACACGGGGGGGGGGCTGTGCGAGAGCAGCCAATCCACAGCCAGCTGACGGCTGACACAGGATTGCCGGTGATCTGCCGCTCTGTGCACAGCCCATCCCCCGTGTGTCCTGCCGCCCATTGCGGGCCCTGTGTGTCATGTGACTTGTTGCCAGGTTCCCATAGGAGGAAAGTCTCCGTGTCATCTTCCTTTGAGGCGTCATTGTCTGAGCACCGGGTCCTGCTGTGTATAAGGGGGGCGGAGAATTCTGCATGAGACCGCTGCCAATAAAACTCTACAACTGTGACTGATGTGACTTGTCCTGCATCGGGGTGATCTCAGCCAAGGGCGGGCACATGAAAGTGGGTCAGAACCCGGAAAGTTAAGAGCTGCCAGGTGTGCCCACAGCTAAAATGGCCGCCGGTGCTCTGTCTCCACCTTCTCCATCGCACTCTGCAGCCAGTGCTGAGCGCGGACTTGCAGCACATCATTCAGTGGTGGCTTCCTAACTCCGCACTCACAGCGACTACACACGCCTCGGCAGTAGGAGGGGGGCGGAGACAAGACCAGTCACCCTGCACAAGGAGAGAGAGCAGCAGTGACCGGTCTTTATTACAGGAAGGGGCGGAGACAAGACCAGTCACCATGCACAAGGAGAGAGAACAGCAGTGACCGGTCTTTATTACAGGAGGGGGCGGAGACAAGACCAGTCCCCCTGCACAAGGAGAGAGAACAGAAGTGACCGGTCTTTATTACAGGAGGGGGCGGAGACAAGACCAGTCACCCTGCACAAGGAGAGAGAGCAGCAGTGACCGGTCTTTATTACAGGAGGGGGCGGAGACAAGACCAGTCACCCTGCACAAGGAGAGAGAGCAGTGACCAGTCTTTATTACAGGAGGGGGCGGAGACAAGACCAGTCACCCTGCACAAGGAGAGAGAGCAGCAGTGACCGGTCTTTATTACAGGAAGTCTCACACTGGATGACAGCTCAGATCTGGAGGGAATGCACAAAGCTCACCTTGAAGCAAAAATAAACCAGAATGATCCTGCCAGTAACACGCTTCCCAGGTGACAACACTCACCTATTACACAGTATAGAGGAAGCCACTGTTGTCACCCTAGAACTGGTCTACAAAGACCTTCTTTTGTCCTTATAACATGGAGGGGAGGGTTGTAACATTGTAACTGATAACAATATCACACAGGAAGTTATCAGCACACAAGGGTTCTGGCAGGATCAACAGTTATCCTGCACTGTATGGAGAAACAGCTTTGTCAGCACTACAGAACACCTCCCTCTCCTTATAACTCTGCAGTATACAGGAAGTTGTCCACACTCTGGATTTCTGTCAGGACAAATATGGATTTTCTGTAGCTGCAAAAAAGTTAATAGCTAAAAAAAGGAAAACTAATACGGGCGCCCCATCCGAGGACTGGATGGGTTACAGTGTCGTCTTCTCCATATACCCGGCCTTCTACGTCACGCAAATATAAATCCATCCCATAATGACATCACAGACTTGAAATAATACAAAGCGGGGAAATCCTCCAAATGTAACTGCAGGAAAAGGAAACAAGTCCCGCCCAGCACCAAGTAGGGAAGCAACGTCCCGCCCAGAGTGGAAGGCAGAACAATCTCGAGGAGGCCCCGCCCAGCTGCATCTCAGGTAACGTGCAGACGCAGTATCACGTGATCTAAGGCAAGCACGGGGACATGCACGCATTGGACGGGGCTATGGACTGAAATGGGCGTGCAGAACGAGAAGGAGGGACCGCGCACGCTCTGGTCACCTGGGTACTGTTGCCCGGGTAGCGGGGGCCGCGTCACACCAACTTCCGGCCCCGAGAATCAGGTGAGACCCGAACAACAAGGGGGAGAGGCCTGTGTGTACCGGTGTCACCCCCTCACCGTATTCTAAATTCTTCCCCATACACCCGTCATATAATGTATATACCCTCCATACACCTCCCAATAGACATCCTCACCCCTCATACACTGTATATATCCTCCATACACCTCCCAATAGACATCCTCACCCCTCCAACACCTCCCAATAGACATCCTCACCCCTCATACACTGTATATATCCTCCATACAACCCCCATATACATCCTCACTCCTCCCAATATACACCCTCACCCTTCATACACCCCCCCAATATACACCCTCACCCTTCATACACCCCCAATAGACATCCTCACCCCTCATACACTGTATATATCCTCCATACATCCTCACACAATGTATATATCCTGCATACACCCCCCAATATACATCCTCACCCCTCATACACCCCCCAATATACATCCTCACCCCTCATACACTGTATATATCCTCCATACATCCTCACACAATGTATATATCCTGCATACACCCCCCAATATACATCCTCACCCCTCATACACTGTATATATCCTCCATACATCCTCACACAATGTATATATCCTGCATACACCCCCCAATATACATCCTCACCCCTCATACACTGTATATATCCTCCATACATCCTCACACAATGTATATATCCTGCATACACCCCCCAATATACATCCTCACCCCTCATACACTGTATATATCCTCCATACATCCTCACACAATGTATATATCCTGCATACACCCCCCAATATACATCCTCACCCCTCATACACTGTATATATCCTCCATACATCCTCACACAATGTATATATCCTGCATACACCCCCCAATATACATCCTCACCCCTCATACACTGTATATATCCTCCATACATCCTCACACAATGTATATATCCTGCATACACCCCCCAATATACATCCTCACCCCTCATACACTGTATATATCCTCCATACATCCTCACACAATGTATATATCCTGCATACACCCCCCAATATACATCCTCACCCCTCATACACTGTATATATCCTCCATACATCCTCACACAATGTATATATCCTGCATACACCCCCCAATATACATCCTCACCCCTCATACACTGTATATATCCTCCATACATCCTCACACAATGTATATATCCTGCATACACCCCCCAATATACATCCTCACCCCTCATACACTGTATATATCCTCCATACATCCTCACACAATGTATATATCCTGCATACACCCCCCAATATACATCCTCACCCCTCATACACTGTATATATCCTCCATACATCCTCACACAATGTATATATCCTGCATACACCCCCCAATATACATCCTCACCCCTCATACACTGTATATATCCTCCATACATCCTCACACAATGTATATATCCTGCATACACCCCCCAATATACATCCTCACCCCTCATACACTGTATATATCCTCCATACATCCTCACACAATGTATATATCCTGCATACACCCCCCAATATACATCCTCACCCCTCATACACTGTATATATCCTCCATACATCCTCACACAATGTATATATCCTGCATACACCCCCCAATATACATCCTCACCCCTCATACACTGTATATATCCTCCATACCACACTAGTGTCATCTGAGTGCTGATTGTTCTGCCAGGACAGGAAGTTGTGTGAAATATCCCCAGTGGGGGCACCAACAATGACAACTTTCTACTCCAAACTGCTGACTGTATTTTTATCACTGTGTTTTCAGTGACAACCTCTCCCCCTATTTCTTCTATGGGTGTCACAAGGACAGGAAGTGATGGTAAAATCTTCTTCATAGCGTCGCAATGAGAGATAACTGCCCCCCCCCCCCCAAATTGTTTTTCTTTTTTTTAAATCATCCTGCAGTCTGTGTATTTGATCACATGATCCCTCCCATGCTGCCATCATCCAACCACAAGAGTCCCTGCAGTCTGTGTATTTGATCACATGATCCCTCCCATGCTGCCATCATCCAACCACAAGAGTCCCTGCAGTCTGTGTATTTGATCACATGATCCCTCCCATGCTGCCATCATCCAATCACAGGAGTCCCTGCAGTCTGTGCATGTGATCACATGATCCCTCCCTTGCTGCCATCATCCAATCACATGATCCCCTGCAGTGTGTATGATGCTGACGCTTTCTCTCTCTGGTGCTGCGGATTGGAGGGGAGGAATGGCGGCTCACCAGGAGGTGACGATGTACGATGATGAAGTCAGGTAACGTCTCATGTACAGGACCGCCCCTCCCCCCGTGTGTTGTATCCAGCCTGTTAGTCTCACTTCTCTTATACACAAAATCATGGAGACGTCCTCACAGGCTAAAGAGGAACTTTGCTGAGATTACATGTAATCAGACCACGGCGACCCTTATAGACTCCACCCCTCCCCCCCCCAACACTGATATGTCACAGAATTTAAAATAAGTAAATGACAATCTGCGTATCCTCCT
>NW_017310356.1:3969-6033 GCF_000935625.1 Nanorana parkeri | reverse complement strand
CCCATCCTCCGGTGTCAGTAGAGGGGGCACAGCACGCCCCCCCACCCCCCAATTCCATCGTCAAGTCTATTGGGATCAATGTAAAAGATTTTGTTTAGACCGGAGTTCCTCTTTAACTTGATCGCTGCAGTTCAGATGATGTGAGCAGCTCTGATCCAATGAATGAGCCCGGTACTGATATCCATTCCACCAACACGGCTCCTGCACAGGTTACCGCACGCTTCATGTATCCGTGCCTGCGATGGGCGGGGCTATGTCTGTCAAATCTGGGGGCCCCCCATCTGTATTGGCACTGGTGCTCTGGGGGCCCCCCCATCTGTATTGGCACTGGTGATCTGGGGGCCCCCGTCTGTATTGGCACTGGTGCTCTGGGGGCCCCCGTCTGTATTGGCACTGGTGCTCTGGGGGCCCCCGTCTGTATTGGACCTGGCGCTCTGGGGGCCCCTGTCTGTATTGGACCTGGCGCTCTGGGGGCCCCGTCCTGTATTGGACCTGGCGCTCTGGGGGCCCCGTCCTGTATTGGCCCTGGCGCTCTGGGGGCCCCGTCTGTATTGGCACTGGTGCTCTGGGGGCCCCCGTCCTGTATTGGCACTGGTGCTCTGGGGTCCCTCTGTCTGTATTGGCCCTGGTGCTCTTGGGGCCCCGTCTGTATTAGCACTGGTCCTGTATCTCCGTCCTCTGGGGGCCCCGTCCTGTATCGTTTCATTGCTATGGTTACATGTGATGTGTTCTCCGGTTCGGATCCTCGTCACTGTCAGGAAGTCATGTGATGAAATCTGTTATTTGTATCCTCGTTTTCTCTCCTATTTCTGATGTTCTATAATAAACGCATGTCTGATGGTCTGGTGTCACGCATGTCTGATGGTCTGGTGTCACGCATGTCTGATGGTCTGGTGTCACGCATGTCTCCTCCTCACCTGCGCTGTGCGTCTCTGCCTCTGTAAACGTCTAAGCTGTGTGCTGTAATCCCCGCCATCCTGTCACTGAGTCCGGTAATCTGTCTGTGCCGAGGCCGGGCCTCCCCTGTACCACATGTAACCTCCCCCTCCGTCTCCCTACAGATCGCGCTACGGCCGGCTGGAGAAAATGACGGACCTGGTGGCGGTGTGGGAAGTCGCGCTCAGCGACGGCGTCCATAAGATTGAGTTTGAACACGGGACGACGTCCGGGAAGCGAGTGGTGTATGTGGATGGGAAGGTACGGCCCGCTCCCGTATATACACATTATACATTGTATCACTTCCATGGATACAGGAAGTGTCTCTGCGCCTCCATGGGATTGGACAGATTAGAATTGAGATTTATCATGACTGAAATCTGATTGGTCGCTGTGATCGGGGGCGGGATAGGGCGAGGGGGGCCGGAACCAGCACATGGCACAGCATAGAACCTCCTTCCTCACATAGAACTCCAGTATCTTCATTCTACCCCCAAATATAAAAAAGGAAACGCATTCCCGGTTACCCTCTCCATACTCCAACACTGGACCGAGGACAGCACTGGAGGGTGGAGAGGGTACCCCAGAAGTTGATCCTTTTCGGGGGGTGGGGGGGGGTTAAAGGGAAAGAAATGATTGGATCTCTACATTTAGGAATGTCAGTCTTTTACTGTGCTGGTCTAGTGGAGTTAAGGCCGTGATACACTGCACGCGAAGCCGTGCAGAGCGCAGCAAAGTTCTCCGGCACGTGCAGTGTGTGAGCAGATGATTGACTGCACCTTCAGCCAATCGGCTCGTCTGTAACAACCGGCCAGACGTCGCATCCCGTCGCGCCGGTTTATACGCGCGAGCCGATTGGCTGAAGTTGAAATTGTTCATCTCGGCACGCTCAGCTCCGCGAGCTCTTGCCAGCTGAGGTGCCGAGAAGAAAGTGACGCCACCGCTCCGCACTGCTTCGCGTGCAGTGTGTCACGGCCTTTACCCAGAGAGGCGATCCTCCTCAGACCAAGTTATGTCATTCTGCCCATTTCCTGTCAGCCCAGGATGCCCCTCCCCCCGGGGGACACATCACACAGGCTGGGCTCACAGTACTCCAGGACTGTACATGAGTACATAAGCTCCACTCAG
>NW_017310356.1:2578-3716 GCF_000935625.1 Nanorana parkeri | reverse complement strand
TATGGGGGAATTGGTGTGCATGCTAACAGCGCTCTCTGGCCAGCGTCCTGGTGGTGCACCACCCAGCTCTGGCCGGTATCCCGCCAAGCTCAGTGACATCACTGGTTGCTAGGAGCTGAGCGGGCCAGAGCATCCCAGGTTGCTAGGAGCTGGCAGGGGAGATGTATATGGTGGCCCTTCAACATTTCCCCACCCGGCTCTTAGGAACCTGGGACGCTCTGGCGGGGCTTGCCCCCACCCCTCCAAGTGACCCCTAGAAATGGCGGCAGAGACATTACAGGGGCGGCCCTCGCGGTACATCCCGAGCCACTTGTATTCTAGCTCCGGTACAACCCAAAAGAGTCTTTTATTCCAAACTACATAAAGCTGTTTCTGTCTCGTTGGCCATCATCAGTATATGGGGAACAATGGGTTCTGGCTCCACAAGGAATCATGTGACTCCGCCCACTATCCTGATGAAGAATAAACATTCTATTTTGGGGGATTTGTGACGTCCGTGAGACATGAAGATGCATTCCGCTGTCTGAGATAATGGCAAATAAACACGGAAACAGCTTAGAGGAATGTTCCATTGTCTACCTGTGACTCCTCCTGGTGATTGGTGGAGAGCAGAGCGGCCCCTACAGGGTGTGTGATACGGTTGTGTTAGGATTCCTCATGGGCCAGTCACTGATAGGACCTGACCCTCTGTAATACCCCCTCACAGTGGCAGAGTGAATGAAGCATTTCCCATGATGCAATGCTCCTCAGCTTCACTCTATGATGTGTAGTCTGTGTCACAGAGTCGCAGACACGGGGGGAGGGGGGGGCCATGCGCCGCCATTGATTGTTCTGTCTCTGGGTGTCAGGAGATTATCCGGAAGGATTGGATGTTTAAACTGGTGGGGAAGGAGACGTTTCCAGTGGGCGCGGCTCAGACCAAAGCCACCATCAACATTGACGCCGTCAGCGGCTTCGCCTACGAGTACACGCTGGAGGTGAACGGCAAGAGTCTGAAGAAGTACATGGAGAACCGCTCCAAGACCACCAACACCTGGGTGCTCCACCTAGACGCCGAGGACTACAGGGTGGTGCTGGGTGAGTTCTTTTGTTGTACCCTCTGTCCCTCCACCCCCCCCCCCCTAATAAATACAAACCC
>NW_017310356.1:1262-2007 GCF_000935625.1 Nanorana parkeri | reverse complement strand
CCCGCTCCTCCCCACCCCGGGGAATGCAGAGCCCCCCTGGGGAATGCAGAGGTCCCCCCCCGGGGAATTCAGAGGCCGCTCCCCCCCACCCCGGGGAATGCAGAGCCCGCTCCACCTGTATCATCTAAACCTGGATTGTGTGAATTGGATGATAATTGCTGATTTGTCACGTTGCAGAGAAGGACACGATGGACGTTTGGTGTAATGGTGAGAACATGGAGACAGCGGTAAGTGCCCAGAGCGGCTCCTGCGCTACTTTTATTTTATTGATTAGAAAGTTAAGGTGAACCTGATCTTGAGGTGACAACACCGTACTCTGTAACGCCCCCTCATACTGGTGTGTGGTCTTGTACAGAGGGGGAAACTATGTCCCCTATAATTGTCCATGGGCGATGTTCTAAAAGCCTTTACAGCTCGTTAGTTTAGAGTTCACAGGGAATGATGTCCGAGCAGGAGGAGGAGAGCCCTGTGGGGCCACTGATGTTGGCGAAAGTGAAGCAGAGCAATGTAGGGCCACTTATCTCTGAGCAGGTGAAGGAGAGCCATGTGGGGCCACTGAGGTCAGAGCAGGTGGGGGAGAGCCATGTGGGGCCACTGAGGTCATAGCAGGTGGGGGAGAGCCATGTGGGGCCACTGAGGTCAGAGCAGGTGGGGGAGAGCCATGTGGGGCCACTGAGGTCAGAGCAGGTGGGGGAGAGCCATGTGGGGCCACTGAGGTCAGAGCAGGTGGGGGAGAGCCATGTGG
>NW_017310356.1:696-991 GCF_000935625.1 Nanorana parkeri | reverse complement strand
ATGTGGGGCCGCGGAGGTAAGAGCAGGTGGGGGAGAGCCATGTGGGGCCACTGAGGTCAGAGCAGGTGGGGGAGAGCCATGTGGGGCCACTGAGGTCATAGCAGGTGGGGGAGAGCCATGTGGGGCCACTGAGGCCATAGCAGGTGGGGGAGAGCCATGTGGCCATAGCAGGTGGGGGAGAGCCATGTGGGGCCACTGAGGTCAGAGCAGGTGGGGGAGAGCCATGTGGGGCCACTGAGGTCATAGCAGGTGGGGGAGAGCCATGTGGGGCCACTGAGGCCATAGCAGGTGGGGG
>NW_017310356.1:0-665 GCF_000935625.1 Nanorana parkeri | reverse complement strand
GGGGGTTATACAATTTACATTTGGAGTACACTTAGTTTTTAGACTTGAAGATTGCGGAGCTTTAATGATAATGACTTCTCTCCGTCCCACCCCGGCGGGATTGGGGGGATTGTTCGGTGTGGAGAAGCCGCCAGCCCAGTCTTCACCATAGTCCCGTGACCATTGGATGACCTCATACCACCAGACGTCATGGCCCCAGTGTCTTTGAAGCACACGTGATGATCGGCGTGAGGGGGATGAGCTCACAAACTGCAGCAAGATCCGCTCGTGCCGTCACAGAGCAAAATACCTGTGCGCCAAGATTCTGACGGAAGCTGCCATTCTGGACTCCTGGGCTGCATTCCAGTTCAGAGACAGAGCTCGTATAAAGCCGAGAGTAAGGACGGTAATATGGCAGCTGCCACCAAAAGCTTTTCACACAGGTTGTCTACGCCGCAGCTTGTAGCATATTTTTTTATGGTTACCTCAATACTGGTATGGATATCGGTGCGTCCCTAGTCAGTGCTGTTTAGGCAAAGGGGGATATACTTCATATATGGTGGGAGGTCAACACGCCTTGGCTGATTGGTGTAAATGCCATGATTGAATGATTTAATGTTTACTTATTTCATTATTAATAAATATTTTGTTGATTTTATTAAATATTTCAATTATTTTACATTAAT
>NW_017310355.1:24732-25117 GCF_000935625.1 Nanorana parkeri | reverse complement strand
GGGTGTCCACTCATCACGCCTCAATCTCACATAGGAACATCAACCATATTGATCCAACACACATGAGGACACTCCACCCAACTCCTCCCACTCATGCATTTCACCTCCTGCTAGGGCTTATTTATAGTGCCAAGGATTGATCCCACATAAGGGGTGAAACGTGTCAGGGGGAGGCTTTGAGCGGAGTGATCTTCTCTCTGCTGGACCATTTTGGTTGATTTTTGGTTGTTCGGAATAGCGGTGTGCGGCTTCATCATTTACTATGCAAGGGCTACCTGCTCCTTGGGAATTTAGTGCATCTGTCACACAAAACTGTCACATTCACTGACTGTACTCATATCACCCTTACTACACTCAGATTCACCACTGCTCATAATACTAGTAT